>NW_015506481.1:297365-298586 GCF_001515645.1 Sinocyclocheilus grahami | reverse complement strand
TCCAGGATTAAAAGAAAGGGGTGAATAAATATATTCATTGACATGTGAAATGTTGAATATAGTGCTGCTTTATACAGAGATATTTTCCGTTACTATTAGCCCACACTGGTTATCTGGCAATTTCACATGCCTTGTGACTTTTTAACATCTTAAGCCATGATTTTGATCTCTCAGATCTTCAGCATGAAGAGGTTTTTCTGGAGTTTAGCCAGAGGTAGAGCAGGTCCTTCTGTGAATATACACTTTCTCCCAAAGTGTTCAAGAGGCAATCGCATCAAACAACTGCAATGAATAATATTAATCAGATCCCATCAGAAACCTCAGTTATCACATGACATTAAACCATTTATTTTACTCAGCAGACAATGATCCTTTTCACAGAAACACGGCTTCAGTCAAGGCTGTTTTATGTAAAACTGCATAACACATAACTGTTTTGTAATGGAATATGTAATGTACACATCATGTAATGTATGCATCATTTTAGTCAAGAAAATGTTTTAGTTTAAACAATGCCAGACCAAACTAGAACCACATTTTCAAAGAAAAATGAATTTATTTATTAAAACATTTATCAACATACACTTACCAGCTGCTTTATTAGGTAAACCTTGCAGGTTGGACCTCCTTTTGCCTTTAGAACTGATTTAATTCTTTGGAATCGAGTCAACGAGGTTTGATTTACTGTTGGCTTTCTATCGATTCGAACCAGCCATTTTCCGCTGACCTCTGGCATCAACAAGGCATTTTTGTCCACAGAACTGTCACTCAGATATTTTCTCTTTTTCAGGCCATTCTCTGTAAACCCTAGAGATGGTTGCGCTTGAAAATCCCAGTAGATCATCGGTTTCTGATATACCCAGACCAGCCCATCTGGCACCAACAACCATGCCACATTCAAAGTTACTTAAAGCATCTTTCTTCCCTTTCTGATGCTCAGTATGAACTTCAGCAGATTGTCTTGACCATGTCTACATGCCTAAGGGGATATTTACACAACACCATTTTCAATTACCTTTCATGAATTTGGGCCATTCATTTACATAACAATGGTGTCCGGGGTCCAAAAAATGCAAACTTTTGAAAACTGGTTTCAAAGTGCAAGTTTTTGTAAACAATACTGTTATTGTCTGTGTGTATAGGTGAAAAAGGTGATGTTGTTGCGCAAACATATCAAGCGTAGTGTAGCGAATTTAGCTCACAACAGGAAATATGAATAAT
>NW_015506481.1:272657-292863 GCF_001515645.1 Sinocyclocheilus grahami | reverse complement strand
TTGATAGAAAGTCCCACATGCATAAAATCGGAGAGCAATGAGGATATGGTCTTCCACAGAGAGGTTCTTTCTGGAACCATTTAGACAAAAAGGTTCTTCTATGGCATCGTGAAGCACCTTTATTTTTAAGAGTGTATCTAAGCATTCATACTGTATATAAGGTCCCTCAGTATTATCAGCAGTTTTTGCATTGCTCAATAGCTAATTAAATGGTGAATTCGGCAGGCAAATCACCATCAGCAGGAATTGGGAATTTAGCAAGTGGAATTCATTTCCCCAATGGACTCATCTCCGATTCATTCAAGTTTGTTAACTTAAACACGTGAATTCACCGCATTGATCAATGATCATAAGCTGCCTGATTCAGAAGTAACTGAGTTAGCATTACTTCACGCATCGCTACATTATTGACATGGACGCCACGAGTTATGTAACTGACTCAAGAATAAGTTCAGATGGGAACTTCATCCCCAAGAAGGGTATCAAGAGATCAAGCATCCCCGTCACAGCTGCTTTGTTTCACTCTCTCGAACATCTTCACAAGCTAAGTTCCTTTTAATGCTCTCAGGTTTGGCAACATGGGTGTCTTAGCGTGACTTAACGTGTTTGGCAACAGATGTCTTGCTTAGGTTCATTTAGTTGTTTTCAGTTACATGCTTGTGTTGTGCTAGTTTATGTGACCTATTGGCAATGTGCGGTACTTATCTGTTGTCACTGGAAACACGCTTGTCGCTGCATACGCTGCGCTTATAGGCTGAGGAAAAATCAATGTTAAACTTCAACATTGATTCAATGATAATTTGGTTGATGCATTAACATTGATTCAGCGTTGGTTCAATGTTGTTCTGCTATCTGGGTGTTCAGTTGAAGTCGTCTGCATCCGAAAACCTAGGCTGCTGACATGCTGCCTATCATTGTTCTGGAACAGTGTTGTAAATACAACTTAACCACTGATTTCTAGTTGTGTCCTCTTTTGGAAGGCCAAACAAAGTTGTTTCGCTTTCACAACGAAACACACAGCAACTCCACAACATGGCAGCGGCAGCAACAGCAAGAATTAAAGTTACTCCTTCTTTCTTTGCGTGAACATTTGGGCGGCATTATGCAAATCTTCCCACATCGTGACGTAGATATGTGGGGGCGTGTTAGAACGAGCCGTTTTAGGAAGGAGTGGTTGACCCTTAACTTTTATAAGGAATATCTCTTTGGATTTGAGACTTTAGTCTTCGCAACTTTACATAATTTTTTTATGCACCAAGAGCTTGTAACACTCCAAAGAGAAAGGAAAATTTTTAATTTGCATCATATGACCCCTTTAAGCTGTAGTTGTATTGGGTATATGCTTGTTCTTAAGCTACCTGGTCATTTTTGGGAACATGCTTGTTCTTAAGTTATAGCTGTATTGTTGGGAACATGCTTGTTCCAGAGCAATCCGGTCGTTATTCGTAACATGCTTGTTCTTAAAGCTGTAGTTGAATCGGAAACATGTTTTTCTTAAGTCTATCTGGTGTTATTAAGAACATGTTGCTTAAGCTTTTAAGCTATTGATAAAGGCAACATGATTGTTGCTACAGGTTATGCGGGTTTTGGCAACATACTTGTTTTGGTCATTTGGTTAAGGGCAACATGCTTGTTGCTTACGGCTTTGAGATTTTGCTATCAGTTTGTGTTGGGGGATATCAGCATATGGTTTTGTTTTGGTGGGTTATCGCTGCTCTCCCTGCTCTCATCCATGCTAGGCTGCATGGCTGCGCAGGGAGTTCTTGCCCAGAACAGAACCATACCGCCAATCCAAACTGTATGCTAATTGTCAATCATCTTTGAAGATAGTGGTCCTGACAGAAATGTGCATTACGTATATTACATGTATTAAGTTTTTATGCACATGTGCATAGGCAAAGTGACATGGCTGGCATTAACCCTTAAATTCATGAATGTTTCGCCAATCATTATTCCATATTTAGTCTTTAGAGACCTGGACCAATATATCCAGCACGGATGGATCTCTAACTGCTGCAATAGCAAAAAAACTCACTTGATATTTTAAGAACAATTACAGAAGAATAAAATAAAGCATATTTAGTTTCCTTTTGAAACTTAAAAGGGTTCAATTTGAGCAGATGATTTTTACCATCACCGTCATCGTCAGAGCGCACTTCCACAGTACATTCAGCATCTGCCTCACATTCACGATCTCAACCATTTTCTCAAAACTATCATTTTCAATGACTTCATATTCAATATTTTGATCACTGGCAGCTTATTCACCACATCCAGCATCAAATTACAGTGGCATTTATATTTCATTGCGTATAGTAATTGCTCTGCAGTAAAGCCATTCAAATCAGTTCAATTTTTGCTGATGATTTTTGTTTGTTTTATGCCTGCCGTAATTATGGGTGAAACGTCACGTCATCATTGTGTATCAAACAGTGCCACCTTGAGGAAAAAGATGCATTGCACATATTGATTCATCAGATATGTAAATATAGTTGTGCAGGAAAAAATACTTACTCATTTACATACCTCGGGTCTCTATACACTTTTTACAAAAAATGTATCAGATAACTGGCATTCTTTTATATTTTACAATTTTTTTCTTGTTATATTGTTTATAATGAATAGATTGAGGAATACTAAGAAAGTTGACGTCTAACTTAAAAAAATGAAGGAGGGAGAGGGTAGAGAATGATGTCCCGGGTCGCTAAAGACCCAAGGTATGCATTTAAGGGTTAATTATAGCGGCTTTGATGAATCTGTGTGAACAGAGATTTGTTTTGATAACGCTGCATCTTTTTAAAACGCAAATGAAAAACATTTCCACTTTTAATACAATCATTGTGTAAACATACCCTAAATGCATTGAATTGCTGCCATGTGATTGGCTGATTAGATAGTTGTGTTAACGAGCAGTTGAAAAGGTCTAATAAAGTATCCAGTGAGTGTAACGTCAGACTGTCCTTATTGTAATAGTATATAAACTGAGAATCGCAAAATATACATTTAGAAGAGAAGAGAATTTCTCAGAATTGCAAGAAAAAAATACTTATGGGATTAAAAAGTCACAATTACAGTTTTTTTTATTTATTTATTAATTCCATCATTAATTAATTCATTAATTGATAGCTTTCTTTTCTTCTTTTTTCGTGGCAGAAAATGGAAAGTATCCAGTGAGTGTAACGTCAGACTGTCCTTATTGTAATAGTATATAAACTGAGAATCGCAAAATATACATTTAGAAGAGAAGAGAATTTCTCAGAATTGCAAGAAAAAAATACTTATGGGATTAAAAAGTCACAATTACAGTTTTTTTATTTATTTATTAATTCCATCATTAATTAATTCATTAATTGATAGCTTTCTTTTCTTCTTTTTTCGTGGCAGAAAATGTCTTCCATACTTAAGTAATAGCCACTTTTCAGAAATGTCTTTCTAGAGATTTCTTTTAAATCTGTTCACCAAAAAAAAAGAAATAATAATAATAATAAAAAAATAGTCAGTAGCCAGTAGGTGGTGACAAATGAAGGTCTTGAATGTGTTGTAAATATATCAATAAATCACTGAAAAGATTTGATAAAAAGCACAGTCATTCACCACCGAAATAACATTTACACACCTTTATGCATAACTGTTATGCTTCAAAATTTCTCTGTCTACAAATCTGCAATATTAGACATGAGTTTAGATGTTTTCCTCACAAATAACAGCTTTTTTCTCCATTGTGTGAACTGCTGAGCATTACTTTAATCAAAAGCAGACCTTTTTTCACATATTTTATATATTTAACACTGAATGGAGCAATACTTTAGCAATCCCTTGTGATTTTCCTCAACATCATTGAGACACACCATCCCCATTGAAATCAACGGATTTCAACTTTCTGGCTAATGTGTAAACACCCTAAGCCTGAGGTTTGAACTTTTCAATATACCTTAACAAATAAGACTAGTCTACCTTGAAATGTATAAACAATAAGAAACATATTAATAGCCTAAGAGTGATTTAAGCTGATGTCATGTTGATGGTCCAGTGGCTTGTTCCCCCGTCCAGACCTCCGGCTTTCATATTGAGATGAAAGTGTTCTGTGAAACGCTTCTGATCCCAGGCTTTTGCTTTGTGCTGAGAAGCTGCGTTTTGTTGTTCTCACAAGAAAGATTTCACCTTTCCAGAGTATATTCCACAACAGATTGCAGACTCCCACTGTAACACCTGCAAACCAGGTTTCCTCCTACAAAATATAGTGAAGAATATAATGGAACAAAACCAATTTTATTTATAACATAACAATGGATATGAACAGTAACGTTTTTGACAGATTGTAGTGTAGTGTCTTAAAAAACTGCTTCTATTAGATGTGATTTAATCACTTTCTGCAATTTTAATAATTGCTATTCAATATTTTTGTTTTGTAATTCATTTTAACATACATTTGCAGTTTATTTTCCTCTTTGCCTCTAATTGTACAGAGAGTTGGCAGAATTATCATAATTATCCTCTTGAAAATGGGCATGCTACAGTTCATGCATATTTAACACCAATATTTTTACAGCTAGCTGGCGTAAACATCTCTGAAGCAGTTCCGTTATTAAAGGTTAAACTGTTATTGCTGTTATTACTGTTATATATTACTGTTGATAAATGCAGTATTCATGAAACAGTAGGCGAAAAATACCTAATGAGATACAGAATACAATGAGGTTCTCAAGTGTGCAATCGGATTTTAGAAGCTGAAGAATAAAAATGACAGAAAACGGTGAGCTAAAAACATTCCACGTTTGTTTCTGATTCATTTAAACATCCGTTTGCAGCTTTATTTTACCCTTAGCATGTATGGTGTGTTAGAATTACCATAATTGCACTCCTAAAAATAGAAGTGTTACAATTCATATACTATATAACTATATTTCTAAAGAAACATTGAATCTGTGAAGTGGAAAATAGCTAACACTTCGTCCTCGAGTGTTGATGCCATGCTTACAGCACTGAGAAAAGATGCATTCAGCAGAGTTGGAGTGTATGTGTAAATTTGTCTGTGCTGCAATTAAAATAAAAAAAATTAAAATATTAGCAATGAATGCATGAGTGACAGTGAACTGCTGGCCGCTGTAGGTCGATAATGATCGTGACCAATCAATTAGTGCATCCCTACAGTTTTTGTCACTGTATCAGGGAGTAACAGACAACACTAGTGGAGAAGAAGTGGGAAGAATGGAAAACACTGCAAATTACACAATGACGGTAACCGAGGGGTGCATACTTCTTTGGCCAAGAGTGTATTAGCATCACAGCAGAGGACAAGAGTTTGTTTGGAAGACACAGCAGCCAATTAGAATCTGATAAAAGACTTCAAATGAAGAGTATAATTACTGCAAAGTTTGTGAAGTGTGTGATGTGCGTCTGTGGCATTAAAGGTGTGAAATTGTCCATAATGAGAATGAATGGAGGTCTTTTGCTGTCAGGAAGCTTTAAAGACCCATCAGAAGTTGGAGTTAAAAGTGCCATATTAAAACTTTTCTACTAAAAGTTGATTGACTTTTAGAACTACGCTAGCATATAGATAATCTTAAAGGTACAGTTCACCCAAATATGATCAATTGTGTCATCATGTACTCACCCACCACTTGTTCCAAACCTGTATTAGTATCTTTTTTTCCCTGATGAACACAAAGTTAACCAAAAAGTTAACGGTAGCCATGGGTAGTTGAAATTATGGCATCCTTTTTGTTCATATCACTTTGGTCAGAGCAAAATGTCAATGTAGTTTTCAACAACAACAAAAAAATCAATAAAATTATAAAGAATGCACATCTGGTGTGTTTTTTTTTTCTTTTTCTTTTTATTCAATTTGTAAAAGTGCTGTAAATTGAATCATTGTATATTTATATATATATATTAATATCATAATTGTACAATACTGTTATATTTTGTACATGCAACATGCCAGTTTTATTGTAAATAAAAAAAGAAATTCATTAATTTCAACAAATTAACCATAAATACAGATGCTAAATCTATTGCACCCCTAGATTTTCTCACCAACTCAGAAACTCTTGGCTTAAAGAAAGTTTCCCACTCGTAATTACAAACTTTGTGGTGGCATTCATTTGCATTCATTTTATAAATATGATCTTTTCACATCTTTAACACCATATAGTTTTGGGAAACACTGAATCGTGCGACCATAGTTGGCTAAAAGTGGTTTTGGGAAAACCTCTACAGCAAGTAGCTAATTAGGGTCACATCTGTGATGTCAACTCCAGCTTACTTTACTGTTTCAACAGAAAATACTTCAATCCAAAAAAGAAAACTTCATTCTGCAATAGTGAGACAGGGAAAAGAAATGGCATTTTCCACTTCAAATGATCACTCACTCCATCAACACATCTTACTAGTTTTAAAAGCAGTACTCAACCTTTAAAATGGCTCAACTACAATGCAGTTTGTAAAGATGGATAAAGATATTCAAAATGCATTCATTTGCATGCATTTTCAGCTCCAGAGATGCAGTGAGTGATGGAAAGACACAGTGGCTTAGGGACCGACGAGGCAACCATTCCGTGACTCACTGGCATCAAGCACGTCCATCGTCAACCTCTGCATCACCTGCAGCTTCACCTACTGGGCCAAGGCCCCCTGTCTATTCCCCGTCCATCATACTTCCACACGCACGCACACACTCCCTCGGGGCAGCGCCACCAACGCACTCAGTCAGGGTTCACTGCATCCCTCTGACTGCACCGTCTGTCTGGCCCTGCTGGAGATACACATACACACACACTTATACACTTCAGTGCTCTTTTTTAAAATACATCATGCAGAGAGCTTTGAGCAACATACACTCTTATGACCCCAGCCAGCAGGAAGAAAGAGACACATGGGAGTCAGATGGGTCTGAAAGCTCTACCATCTCTGTCTTTCACAATCTCTCGCTCACTTTCTTTTCTATTTTTGTGCTTACATTGGAGCTACACCAAATAATCGATAATGAAAATAACTGACAGTGGATTTTATCATTGATTAGTATGTTTTTGTGATGTGCAGAAAGATTTTCCTTCAGTGACTCTCTTTATATTATGACACTGTGAGAATGTTATTAATTTATTTTGCAGAACAGCACAAACTAATAGCAAGTGAGCACTGTGAGGAGCATATTTATGACATGGCACATTTAACTTTTTAAAGTCAAATCAAGTCACATTTATTTATATAGCACTTCATGCAGTAAAGATTGGTTCAAAGCAGCTTCACATTAATAAAGAGGAATAACAGTGTTGATGTTGTAAAATCATCAGTTATGAAACAAATTAAATTTCAGCTGTAAAGCAGCTCTGCATGAAGATAGTGTCATTATTCAGCTCAGTTCAATATTGATTTAATTCAGTTCAATAACAGTATTGATGGTGCAAAGATAGTGTCATTATCCAGATCAATTCAGTTCAAATTGTGTTCTCATCTAAGCAGTGTCAGTGATGTTAAATTGATAATATTACTGAATATTAATTGTCTTTTAAACCTAACTGAGCCAAAGGTGACATTAGAACATGAGGCAGAAATGTTTTTGTTTGTTTTGTTTTTTTTATTGTGTGTTATTATTAGATATGTTTGATAAACTATGATCTAGCGTAGACTTAACTATCATGAAAAGTAGCTTGTTTTAAAAACATCAAATGTCTTTATCGTCCCCTAAAATTGTGATTTTGGTTTACTGGATTTCTTGACCTTCTCCACTATATTATTATATAATATTCAACAGTATAACTGTAACTATATAACATTTAAAATACAACAATGTCAAGATTTTTACATACTACATTGACATATCAGATTGATAATAAGTTCAGCATTTTTCATTGATAAGTAATTACCAAAAACAATATTACGTGTGGGACTCTTTTGCCACAAAATGTTGCCCCGTTACAAAAATTTACTTTTTTTTTTTAATGTGACATCCCAAGTTATCGTAAAATCATTCAAATTAATAATTTTTTTTCTTGAATTTGAGGGAAATATTTGTTTAATAATAGCTCAAATGCAACATTTGGTTTCAAACCTCACACTTACTGAGTGCTGGCTTATTTAGACTAAATTTGCAAATCTGTTACATATTTGGAGCAGATTATTCATTTGAAATTTGTATTAATTTTGTCTATTAAATTTATTTATTTTAACTTAAAATAAACTTTACATTTATTTTAAAATAAATAAACTAATTAAACAAATCATTTTAATTATTTTTTTTTCTATTTAAAGGGTAAAATGAAATTGTAAGTAAAACTATAAATAAATCATTATTTTTTTATGTTAGTATGTCAATAACAATCCAACATTTGGTCACAAACTAGTTAGAGTGATGAATTAATAAGGCTAGATTTTCAACTCTGTTATCCATCTGACATTAAACATTTTGTCAATTAAACACGTATTGAAGACTGACACGGAAGATACGAAATCATTGAATAAAGTCGTTATTTTTGTGTTCTTTGCACACAAAAAGTATGCTTGCAGCTTCATAAAATTAAGGTTGAACCACTGACGTCACATGGACTATTTTAAAGATGTCCTTACTACCTTTCTGTACCTTTACCATCTATGCAGGGTCAGAAAGCTCTTGGATTTCATCAAAATATCTTAATTTGTGTTCCAAAGATGAATGAAGGTCTTACGGGTTTGGAACGACATGAGGGTGAGAAATAAATGACAAACAGAATTTTCATTTTTGGATGAACTATCCCTTTAAGCACTTTTCAAGTCCTTTAACAAGGTTGGAAAACACTGATGTATAGCATACATTACATAAACTTCAGTGTGCGCATTGAAGTGCTTTGATGCAAAGCATTGGTGGAGACATGGAGTATCTGATTAATTAAAGACATAACTGACAGATTAATTGATTATCAAAATGGTAGTTACATTAGTTTCAGCGCTAGTCTACATCATCCCATCAGTGATGAGGCGTCCACACACATCTAGCTGTCGGACTTGTCAAGCCGGAAAAAACTGAAACTTAAAAGAGAGCCAGAAGATCAAGCGTTTCACAGGATCATCCACTCCCTCAGGGACTTCTGACTACGGAGCTACTCTCTTTTTTCCGTCTCTACCAAGACTGGTAGAGCTCAAGATTCAAACCCTTCATCGGTGACACATCTTTTTTTTTACGCTGTCTAGCATTACCATAGCGGATGTCTGAGTCACTTACCCAGTGCATTCACTATTTTTCACATCTCACTTAGCGGGCTACGTCAAGAGTCACACCGCTCCAAACCTGTGTCAGCTTTCTGAAGCGCAGCTACAGTTTCTTTGACGTCGCATCCTCGGGGAGACGCGTGTTAACCTCCGCCACAGCCAACAGGATTATTTCAGGTAAAGCAGCACGGGAGCCATTCACCCGAAAGTAAAGCCTTGCTCGACGTGGCGTTTAACATCTTCTCGAGTAAGCCGTGCGTGTGAGCTCTGTAGATAAAAGGGCACTTTGTGGAACATTGTGAAGGAAAACACTTTTCAAAAGATTATAGGTCGGCAATCCGCTCCTCGAACAATGGCAGGACACATTTTCCAAATGACCTTCCAGGAGACGCATTTAACAAAGCATTATACTCGCCCGAGAGAGACGAGAAAAGGCACACATGCAGTGAAATTGCTTGAGACTGAAAGGGAAAGTGAATTAAAGTCATTCCCTCATGTAAAGCAAAGCAGTATTTATCCAGTGTCCACGCTGAGATTTATGGCACTAAAACCTTCCCGTAAAAATCAATAATCATACAACATATATGAACTGGCTCTAATACACACCAATAAAGGTTATTTCCTTTCTACATGACACTTACATGGCAAATTTGTCTGGACCACAGAGTTAGTACTCTGCCAATGGCAACATGTTACAGAAAAGTAGTGTTTACAATAGGACTGGTCCGAATACCATTTTTTGAGCTTCGAAGCTTCGGTAGTAATCAACAACGAATATTCGAAGCTTCGGAGGGAGGGGGCTGAACATATTCTTCTCTCAACACGTGTCTACACCGAACGCCGCGCCGCGACAAAATACTATAGAACCTACAAAATACTATAGAACCTATAGGATGCTGTCTACACTGGATGCGGCGTGGCACGGCGTGGCGTGACAAATTCCCGAAAGTAACCTGCTGCTGCTTTCTATTTATGACGTACTGACACAAATTTCAAATGATTTTCAATGGTCGCTTTGTCGCGTCCAGTGTAGACAGACTTTGGGGCCTTTCACATATCACGTCTTTTGCTCGCTCAAGTTCGTTATTTCAAATGTAGACGTGTGGCAGGCGCACTCATAATGGGAGCAACTAATTTTTTCCAGGCGCGTCCGCGCCGCATCAAGATAAAAACATTTAAACTTTTCAGAATGCCGCAAGCGCACTGCGGGTCATGTGACAACAACCAACCAATCAGCTTAATCCTTTCCCATAACAACATTGAAAGCTCAGTCAAGATGAAGGAACAGCTGATCATAGATGTACAGGGATAGCCATTTTTAAATAAATTGATTAGCAGAGCTACTGCAAGCGATTTTTAGTGCTGCAAATCCATTTATCCTTAGCTGAAACTTCCACGTCTTCATGGAGAGCGCAGGTCATGGTTGGCCCCTTTAGCTCTTGCGGCGAGGCGCAACACGACAACTGTCGCGTTCGGTGTAGACACGGTGTAATAAAGGTAGGAATCTCTGTGTGTCTGTCTGTTTGCATTTTTATTATGTCGAGAACCGTTCATCCAATCGACTTCACACGTGGCGGGTGTGTTGCTGCGGACTCAAGGGAGTGCAGTGTCACATTTGGTGCAATATGGACACTCGACACGTTCAGAATGAATAAACGTGATAAACTACAGAATAGCGCAAGCCAGAAGCAACACGCCTCACGCGGGCAGGGCTTAGGCCTATATTCTCGGAGAACGGACACTGCACTAGTGATACAAAACACAGAGGTCTGTTAAGAGCAATACTTTTAATATAGACAAATTATTATTAGGCTGGGCTACTGTACTTTTTTTTTTTATGACTGCCGTATTCGCAAGTATTTTCCAAGCAAATTAAGTGCACGTTATTACCATGTGTAAAATTACAGATTAACATGGCGGATAAAAGCAGCTCGTTTTTTTACACCAACAATACACTATAGGCGTACTACTTACAGAACTTGATTTTTACAGAAGATTTTTCAAACTTGATGTGCTGTTGTGGTAGGCCAGTTTCACATCGCATTATTTGACACACTGTCTTTGTCTTGTCCTCACTCAATTTAAAGTGCTCCCACACAGCTGAGGTCTTCGGCATTTTTGTCTTCTCTTCCAGATGAACTGAATCATGACGTTCATGACGTTCACTCATGGGCGATTCAAATTCAAGCGCGAATGAGAACCGTTTAGAAGAGGATGCCAGGTGTTCGAGAGAAGAAGAAAAAATAATTTTAGAATCTCAAAATTGAAAATCGAATGTCAACCCACCGAGCGAATATTCGAATAATCGAATATTCTGGTCCAGCCCTAGTTTACAAACTCTTTTGAAATCACATTTGACATGGCTTTTACTGCTCATGTTGTATGATATAGTGGGAATATGGAGATGAGGAAAAAAAAACTAAATTTTATGCAGAGGCCCAAACTGAGCAAAAAAATATGCAATTTGGTGCAGTTGCTGATATTTATATGGCCAGAGAGTAAGATGACATTCTGGTATGTAGCTTGTCAAGTAACCTAAAGGGGGGAATACTATACTACAGGCTTTTTATAAACTATATGGTAACACTTTAATGGTGTTCTAATAATTTTGGCAACCACTGTATATACCACGCATGTGTATTTGCTGTATAAATTATCCTGATTTATTGATATTGCCTTTCATTTACATCTGGAAGAGAATTTCATTGGATTTTATCTAAACTACATATTTGTTGCGCTTGCATCATAGGAGAACAAATGTGAGAAGGTTGAATCCATGCTTGACACGTTCCTGTCTCAACATCTCCACAGGCCTCTTCCTTTGTGGCTGCTGGTGTTGTTCTGGACCACCATGTCAACAAAGCTTCTGTTCCATTCAAAATAAACTTGATTGTCCACCTGAATGATCTCAAACTTCAATTCTTAAAAATGTTTGGACATTTACAGTGACAGAAGTTTCATCTGCACCTTCTACCTCTCCTTCCACCCTGTTGTCCACTTCCTCTCTGTCCATGTCTTCTTACAGTTTCTACTCTTGCTCTTTCCACTACACCAATGCTCTCCTCTCTACTCATCTCTTCTCATTTTCCTTCTCCTCTCCTCTTTTCTCACATCTTCCTCTGTGCTCATCACTTTTTACCTGTTACACTCTTCATCTTCTCTCTCATTACACCCCTTTCTCTACCCACTCCACTGCCTTATAGACTTACACCTCTTTCTTTACCCCCCCCACCCCCATTTATTTTTATTTATTGTATTTTTACTATATTTTATAATTTTTTACATATTCGTTCTTGCTCTTTGTATACTTTGCCTTTTATTATTATGCTAAAGCAATTGTGATAAATGTGTAAACGAGTAAGAAAACTGCATTTCCTCTGTTGAGAGTATGATTAACCGAATAGTTGTCAGTTTGGGGCCAATCGAAAATACGCCATGTTCATTTGATAGAATAAAAAATTACAACTTCGAACTGCGTCTTCTAGGGGTCGCTATGGGGAACGCCTCGTCGTGACCCGTGTCTGAAGCATACATTGAAAAAACACCAACAACACCTTGACCGGCGACAGCCATGACGTCACTACCGGTGCGACTATAGTATAAATAGGCGCCGGCAGAACACATCCTCTTCTTCGTCTTCACTGACTGTTTTGTTTGAAGCATGCATTTCTGTGGTAAGAGCGATCTCTGTTCATATCATTATGGCGAGCACTAGCAAAGCATTTAGAGGATGTGTGCATCCGTGTCGTCGTTATTTGACACCCGATGACACACACGATCTATGTGTTGTTTGTTTGGGCGAAGAGCAAGAATGCAATGTCCTCGAGGGGGCAATCTGCGTGCACTGCAAGCGTTTTTCAATGAAAAAGCTCAGCTCTCGTTTGTCTCTCTTTTCGAGGAAAGAGGGGCAACCATCTGCTTCCCGCGGTTCAGAACCGGCCGCTGCTGAGGCACTGAGGTGAATGAGCTTGTGGGGATCGCAGGTGGATCTGGCGGATGAGTTTAAAGAGGGGCTTTCCCTCTCGCGCTAGTCGGCTGTGGACGAGAGTGAGCCGCTGGAGGATGATGTTATTTCATTAACATAGTCTGATCCAGGGGCCAGTGCTCTGCTGGGTTCAGCCCAGGAAGAGCAGGAAATGTCTGAGGAGGGCGAAGAAGCTGAGGCTGAGCCTTCCCAATCCTCCTGCCCTGCGTATGATGAGCTCTTGGAAGTTATGGATAGCGCCACGGCGAGGCTTGACTTGCTGTGGAAGCGGACTAAGGAAGTGACATCGCGAGGTCGTCTCGATGAACGTTACCTTTCTGGCCATAGCCCTCCAGCTCATGTGAGCCTTCCTTTCCTTCCTGATCTCCATACTGAGATCGAGAAGAAATGGAAGAGGCCGATTACCTCACGCATCCATCGGTTCCAGCATAACAGTTATGCATTGAGGCGAGCGATTAGGGCTGTCGCGGTGAGGGAATTTCCCTTGCGGTAATTTTGAGTGGCTCAATAGGTATTAACGCCATACATACACACACACATACAGTGGGGCAAAAAAGTATTTAGTCAGCCACCAATTGTGCAAGTTCTCCCACTTAAAAAGATGAGAGAGGCCTGTTTTTCATCATAGGTATACCTCAACTATGAGAGACAAAATGAGAAAAAAAAATCCAGAAAATCACATTGTAGGATTTTTAAAGAATTAATTGGTAAATTCCTTAGTAAAATAAGTATTTGGTCACCTACAAACAAGCAAGATTTCTGGCTCTCACAGACCTGTAACTTCTTCTTTAAGAGGCTCCTCTGTCCTCCACTGGTTACCTGTATTAATGGCATCTGTTTGAACTCGTTATCAGTATAGAAGACACCTGTCCACAACCTCAAACAATCACACTCCAAACTCCACCATGGCCAAGACCAAAGAGCTGGCAAAGGACACCAGAAACAAAATTGTAGACCCGCACCAGGCTGGGAAGGCTGAATCTGCAATAGGTAAGCAGCTTAGTGTGAAGAAATCAACTGTGGGAGCAATTATTAGAAAACGGAAGACATACAAGACCACTGATAATCTCCCTCGATCTGGGGCTCCACACAAGATCTCACCCCGTGGGGTCAAAATGATCACAAGAACTGTGAGCAAAAATCCCAGAACCACACGGGGGGACCTAGTGAATGACCTGCAGAGAGCTGGGACCAAAGTAACAAAGGCTACCATCAGTAACACACTGCGCCGCCAGGGACTCAAATCCTGCAGTGCCAGACATGTCCCCCTGCTTAAGCCAGTACATGTCCAGGCCCATCTGAAGTTTGCTAGAGAGCATTTGGATGATCCAGAAGAGGATTGGGAGAATGTCATATGGTCAGATGAAACCAAAATAGAACTATTTGGTAAAAACTCAACTTGTCGTGTTTGGAGGAGAAAGAATGCTGAGTTGCATCCAAAGAACTCGATTCCAGCATACGAGTTATGCCAACATCGAGGCGATGCGCGAAAAACGGCTATGAGAAGATGCCCCCTGTAGAAGAGAAGCTGGCCAGCTATCTCTCTATGGGTGAGACATCCTCTCTTAAAACTCCTTCCTTGCCATCTAAGCCCCTTCAGGATACATCTCGCTTGAATGGCAAGGCATACGCAGCAGCAGCTGTCGCTTCGTTGCACACGATGGCGGTGCTCCAGGCATATCAGGCTGACCTGCTGAAAGACCTGGATAAAGGCAATGGCCTTTCTCCTGATGAGGTAGCTGAGTTGCGCCGCACAACGGATCTCACTCTCCATGCTACTAAGCAGGCTGCCTCTGCTATGAGGGACATCTGTGTGTGAACCTGGCAGATATCGGGAAGAAAGAGAGGGGCTTTCTTCTCGATGCTTCGGTTTCGCCTTCCAAACTTTTTGGTACCTCCATTGAGACGGTGGTCGAGAAGTTCAGGGAGGCGAAGGCGCGCTCAGCGGCCTTCAAATCCTTCATTCCACAAAGGTTCAGGTCTGAGCCCGAACAACCCAGGGGTCCTGGCCCATCTCGGTTTGAGGATCAGAGACAGGCACAGAAGGCTAGTGTTGTGGCTCGCGCTTCTCCCCTGTCTGCGGGTAGGGGTAGGAGGAATCACGGGTCAAAGGGAGGTAGGCAAGACCTAAGGGATGTGATCCAGACAAGGCGTCAGCGCTTCCGGGTATCTGTGAACAGATGCTTGGGAAGCTCTTAAATCCATGCTATAGTAAGTGCACACGCTAAGCTTTGTGCACTTTCTAAAATCCACATAGTGGTAAGTGGGCACGCTGAGCACTTTGCACACTTTCTAAAATCCACATAGTGGTAAGTGGGCACGCTGAGCACTTTGCACACTTTCTAAAATCCACATAGTGGTAAGTGGGCACGCTGAGCACTTTGCACACTTTCTAAAATCCACATAGTGGTAAGTGTGCACGTTATACTTTGTGCACTTTTCTGAAATCCTGTATGGTATGGGTTACGCGTTATTAGCCTCTTTCCCTTTCTCTGAGTTGGTTTAGACCCCGGTACCTTGGTCTCCACTCAACCAGTGTGTCTCTGTTGACACACTTTGAAGCATCGCTCCCCTCACCATTGAGGGTTATTGTGAGCATGGTGCTTTCTTTCGAGCGTTTGAATTCTCTCCCTTCTGAGGAGTTGGATTCCTCGCTCCGTGGGCTGTTCTCATGGTAGTGTTTAGCAGTGCTCCCCTTTATCAAAGGGTTGCCTATGAGCAGGCTACTCCTTTCTGAATTCGGAGTTCTCCTCTCATGTGAGAGTTGAGTGCTCTGTTTTCCCA
Source organism: Sinocyclocheilus grahami (assembly GCF_001515645.1). Lineage (NCBI taxonomy): Eukaryota > Metazoa > Chordata > Actinopteri > Cypriniformes > Cyprinidae > Sinocyclocheilus > Sinocyclocheilus grahami. The sequence continues at coordinate 276,911 of NW_015506481.1, read as the reverse complement.
GAGCACCTGGAACCAGCAGCATCAGGCGAACTAGGCCCTTCCTCTGCCTCTCTGATGTGCTGAGTTTTTTGGCTGGCTTGCAGTACGCTTATCCTTCTGATTTCTAACGATCGTGCTGTAGGTCGAGCCCCCTCTCGTTGAGAGCTGTGTGTTGTGCTCCCTCAGCTAAGTAAATTACTGCTAGCCATTCCAGCATTGGAACATGCTGTAGGTCGATCCCCCTTCTCGATTGAGAACTGGGTGTGTTGCTCCCTCAGCTAAGTAAATTACTGCTAGCTAGAATTAGAGAGTGTCTCATGGGAGTGCTAAAGGGTGCTAAAGTACACTTTTGGTGTGATTTGCTTGTCATAGTTCTGTAATTGGTGGGTTCATCAAAAATTTTGATGTTAATGCAATTATTTAAAAAAAATAAGTTGAAATAGTGCAGGCTGATGGCTTCAACAAAAGCATATACCATTGATTAATAACCTCAGTGCTAACAGTAGATCTGTTTTAAGTTTTATTCTAGCTTCAGGAAATCTTTTTTTTATCAACACGTGAATGTGGTTAGGTTTTCTGAAAAAAGCAATATTTTAAATAAAAGCAAGGAAATGGTGTTTTTGTAAAAGACTACGTTTGGATCAGATTCGAACGATGATCGAAACATAGATGGAATTAGATGACTTCCATTAAAACATTCAAAGCTTGCACGGTCTTATACCACTTCCTGGATCAACATTTCATTCAGTAATGTAAAGCAGTTTTGATTTATATGCTGTTTAATGCTTGATGGTTGCGTTATTTTACATATGCATCTGTTTACATACGTGATCGCTTGTTTCTGCTTCTTCTTCGCCGTGTTTTGATCCAGACATTCAATACCCTTTCCGAATATGCGTAATAGCGTCTCCTACTGTACACCAGTGAAAACACAGAAAGCCAGAAATTTCTGTCAATGAGAGGGAAGCGTTGTCTCATAAATTATGGAAAATTCTGTCAATGGCGGGGAAAGAGTTAATGGTTTATTGTTAAAAATCAATCCCCCGGTGGAAAAACATGAATGGGATTTTACTTCCAGAATCCAACCGTTGCACTCTATTAGAGTTTCACACCGTTAACTCTATTATCTCAGATTAAATCAACTGAAATGACAGCGATGAAGTTACAATCTTGCTCAAACACCATGTACCTCCCATGTGTAGTGTTTCTTCTGTCTATGTTGAGTATTCAACATAGTGTTCATGATGGTAAGGATGCCTATGTCAGCTCGCTAAGTTCTGGAACTGAGCCATTGCCTGGTCTGACATACTGTGTAATGCTAACTTATAAGGAGAGACATTATAGCTGAGATCATTAGAGCACAGCAAACTCATGTTCGGTCTCTCTCCCAGCATTCGCAATGTAGTTTTTAGGGATTTAGGAGAGATCCGACAGAGTTGGTTTGTCTGGATGCTGGGTGCATTCTTCATGTGTCCCCATGTAATGGTGCTGTAATAGAGCTGAGTCCCTGCGGGAGCTCCTGGAAGAGTGGAGCTGGAAGTTGGCCTAATCAGTTGGCATGGTGCACTGCTATCACCCCGTCACGTGCTTTCTACAGTCACATAAAATCCTTCGACATTTGCACATAGTGACAGAAAGAAACCCATTTGTGTGGCTGAAACTATTGTTCTCAAACATACTTTCACACTTGCATTCACAACAGATACCTGCAAAGATTATCTCAAATGCATCTTCCACTTTCGTCTGTTATGTGCTATTTACGGTGGTGCTGTAGTGGTTAGGGACTTGTCTCCTGTCGTTTCCACAGTGCTAACATTGATCATGCTGATGACATGTCTACATTAAAAGATAAAGATACTACACTTAACCCAATTAAGCCAGACACTCAATCAATTGGGTGTCAGAAATCCCTCCTTGATAAAATTGCATTAAAGGAAATGGTCTGCAAACTCCTCACAGGAAAAAAAAAAAAAGAGAGAGAGAGAGAGAGATGCCAGTCGGTGTTCTGTGAGGTTTACAAAAGTCAAGCTCACTTCATCTAGCTAAATTGAGACCCAAGGTCTAATACCTGGAGAAAGATATCTGAAACTGAAAGCAGATGTATAAATATGACTTTTATGAGTCCACACACACACACACACACACACACACATATATATATATATATATATATATATTATTTTCTTTTCTTTTTTTTTCTTTTTTTTAAGCAAAAGCAGATAACTCCAACAGTCGCTTTTTGGCAAAAGCAGATAACTTTAAATAATACAACGAGCTGTTCCCTCACCATTGTAATGTGCTACTTTAGCAAGGTCCAGTGAAAAAGTTTCAACTTTTATTTTCCTTTTACACCCTGAGGACAATTTCACGGGTTCATCAAATTCGTCAAAATTATCCATCCTCGATCACTTTTAGTCAGCTTTGACAAAACTCCTCTCAGCTAGCACGTCTTTTCGAAGTGACTAGCAGCCTTGTCACCTGACATGAATGCAGTGCACTGATTCGCTAAAAAGGACTTACAGCTTTCTGCTGTAAAATGAGAACTTGCGATGCCTTCAAACTGAACAATACTGGCTTTTTTGACAAAACGTGTTTAGGGTTCAGATCGCGCACTATAGGTGGAGAATAATGCATGGGAGTCTTTTTTTAAAGGTGACGTTTATCGTTTTTGCAAATTAACTCTTCCTATGTGATTTTGATGTTATGCAACAGTTCAATAAACAAAAAGGTATTTAAGTGACACAATATCATCAATATTGTGTGTTTTTGAATCAGTTAAGTGAACAATTCAATGCCTATTTATAAAGACAGTCACTTATATTTTTCCTTAATGAATCAACTATTTTGAACAAATCAGCTGAATGACAATTCAATGACTTATGACAATGACTTGTTCTCACCTACTGACGGTTTTAGTTTCATTTTTTTCCCCATAATTTCATATTTCTTTATTCAATATTTTATATTTAAAACATTATTCTCATAACATTATTAATGCAATTCAAACCGTCCTACAGTTTATTATTATTCTTACTGAATTTGATTCAGTTTAATATTTTGATATAAACATTTTGATGAAACATTTTCACAGGAGTGAGAGATTTTCAAAAGGAAAAGAAAATCTTACAGACTAAATCAAAAAAGTTGTGTCAGTGTGTGTTAAGGGATGTTTTGCATGGGATCCTGGATGCAAATTGCAAATTGATGGTGCAAATTGATGATCAGAGTCAATTCCTATGTCATCACGCCTGCCATTTTCATACTCATTCTTATCTTTCACTATTCTCAGGATGAGAGCGGTCGGTGCATTTAAGCTCTTTACTTCACAAGTCTTTGGGCTTTACAGATAAAGGGCTCTGTTAGAATGGACCATCGCCAAATGTGCAGGGTGGATATAGTAAAGCCCCTGAAAATGTACATGTAATGTGTCTGTGGGATGCTAGAGTGGTATTCGCTGGATTGGAATGAGTACGGTTGGTCATATGGAACTGACCCTGAAGGGATGACAGGGAAATATGCAAAGCCGTCCCATCATGAGGGTGAAGAGCGTTCCTCTTGACACTAATCCCATAGCTTTCCATGCAAAATAAACTATGGCCTGTTCCCTGCAGGATTTTACAGTTTGTCAGTCTAATCTGCCCCCTGCTAAAAACATGCTGACCCAGCTGCCTGTGCATTTAACCACACGTTGGAAAACATTGTGCGTATAGCAATCACTATTGGTTTCATGGTGATTGTTAGGATGTCAGTTCTTCTCATGTTCACACAAGTTTCCAATGGAGTAACGTCTCGGTTACGTATGTAACCCTCGTTCCCTGAAGGAGGGAACGGAGACGTCACGTCGGAGGACCGACGAAATTGGGATCTCGCTTAGAGGGGCCAATCTACTTCGAGTGTAAACTAAATGAGCCAATGCACATTGGCATGCGATTATTGCATCCAGCTGCTGCTGATCACAGCGTGAGTATAAGTAGGCAGCTATATATATATATATATATATATATATATATATATATACAGTTGTGCTCAAAATTATTAATAGGTAAATAGGATCAAAGAAGGCTGTGAAAATTAATCTGTATCATCAATCCTTTAGATATTTAAAAAATGTACTAAAACCCAAGAGAATAAATTCTTATTGGAGAATAAGAATTTAAAATGGGAGAGAAATCTCATTATGAAATAAATGTTTTTCTCTAATACACATTGGTCACAATTAATCATACCCTTTTATCCAATACTTTTTGCAACCTCCTTTTGCCAAGAGAACAGCTC
>NW_015506481.1:265093-271000 GCF_001515645.1 Sinocyclocheilus grahami | reverse complement strand
ATATATATATATATATATATTATATATAAATCAGCAAACATTGCAGGCATTGCAACACATAACATACACTCTAAAAAATGCTGGGTTAAATACAACCCAGTGCTGGGTAAAATAGGGACAAACCCAGCAATTGGGCTGTTTTGACCCAGCGGTTGGTTTAAATGTTTAACCCAACCTTCTGGGTAGTAACCCAAACCGCTGGGTCAAAACAACCCAATTGCTGGGTTTGTCCCTATTTTACCCAGCACTGGGTTGTATTTAAGTGTGTACACATAGACATATATACAAAAGTATGGGCTTTCAAAAAGTTTTTATCAAAATATACAAAAAACAGTAACATTGTGAAATATCATTGAAATTTAAAATAACTGTTTTCTGTTTAAATATATTTTAAAAAAATGTATTTATTAATATGATGTCAAAAATGAAGTATTTAGTGTCACACGATCCTTCAGAAATATTTTAATATGCTGATTTGGTGTTTAAGTAACATTTCTTAATATCAACACTGAAAACAGTTCCATGATACAGTTTTTCAGTACTCTTTGATGAATAAAATGTTCAAAAGAGCAAAAATTTTTTATTTATGCATTTAATTTTGAACTATGTTTAACTTTTCATTGTCAGTTTTGATCAATGTAATGCATTCTTGCTGAAGTAAAGCATTCATTTAATGGTGTTAATTATATTTACATAATAGTGATCAAATATATGTAGCATAATAAAAAAAATATTTTACATTGTAAATAATATATCATTATTTTTTTAAATGCAATGAAAGTAAAGTTGCTGAAGATGCAACCAGAAAGGTCTTCTTTACATCTACATAAGTACACACATCCTTCCCAATCGCTCACATTGAAACTCACACAGACACACTGAATCACACCCCCTCCATCTGAATCATCTGCTCAGCCTCCCCTGGTTTTAGACAGAGCTTTTAGATTGTCTCTGAGGGAATGACACGCTTCCTCAGCCAACTTGATATTAAAAGCTCAACCATCCCTGCAGGCATGTATCCAGAGAGAAGCCCCACTGCGGCAGAGCTGTTTGCTATCCCTGGCATGTGCTTCTCTCACGACACGCATCTAGAAGTCCTCCCCTGCCATCACCAAACCAGCCCCTCACTTGCTGGAGAACATTTGTCTCTGTTTCCCGCTTTCAATTATCACAGAATTGTGAGAGATCTCAGATAAGTGAAGCATTTCAAGGTGTATCTCACGTAACGTTATTAAATTAAGCAAATTTTCACCTCAGTTTTCACTCCCATAAAGCAGAAAAAATCCATTCTCATTACTGTAATGTAAAAAATGAATTACATATTATTTAAACGGTAAAATGGTAGCATTCCTTGTATTGCCATATGCTGATTTGAATAGAATCAAATTATTCTGAAATGAATGCAGTCACAATTCAGTTAAAATCTGCTTAATTGTCATAACAATAATGTCATGATGCAAAAAGTCAACATATAATGTATACACACACACTCACATTTTTTATGTTATATCCCAGGAAACTTTGCGCATTTTTAGATTTGCAAAAAACTTCATTCTGAATGATTTATAGCTTTTTTCCTCATGGGAGACCAAAAATGTCCCCACAAGGACAAGGATTTCGGATATTGCCATCTTTGTGGGACATGTTGTCCCCGTAATGTAGGGTTTACCAGGACCACACACACACACACACGTTTGTTTCTGTGAATTGTGGGAACTTTCCACTGACTTCTATTACTTTTATACTGACCAAGCAATATTTTCTATCTTCTAACCCTAAGCCTACCCCTTACAGAAAACCTGTTTGCATTGTTACACTTTCAGATAAACATCATTAACTATATTTAATATTTCCCACAGACCGGTCCCCATTTGGTCCCCACAATGTAGCATAAACAAGTACACACACACACACATGCGAAAATGATACCGTTTAGAAGTTTTGGGGTCAGTAAGATTATTATAATGTTTTTGAAAGAATTATCTTGTGCTCATTAAGACTGCATTTATTTTATCAAAACACGGTAAAAACAGTAACTATGTGAAATATTATTACAATTTAGCTGTGTTATATCGGAATATATTTTTTAAAGTAATTTATTTCTGATAACAAAACTTATTTTAGCAAATGTGGTGCTCTAGAAACATTTCTTAGTATTATCAATATTGAAAACAGTTAATATCCAAAAGAAGAGCATTTATTTTAAATAGGATTTTTTCGTAACAAAGTAAAACTATTTACTGTCACTTTTGATCCATTTCACTGATGGAAAATATGCTAATAATAATAATAATAACAATTATTATTGTTATTATTATTATTATCAAATACTAATAATATAATTTATTATTTATTAATTCATTCATTCAATAAATCAAGAGTATATATAATATTTTTCGTGTTGATTTTAGAACAAACTGTGTTTTTTCTTGTAAGACTTATAATAATTTTACCAGCTGAACATCGAACAATTTGTTAACCACTTTTATTTAAGCAAATAGACCTTAGTCAGGTTAAATGCCAGGTGTCCTAGATTGTGTAATTTTCACGACTCAAACTGATTTATAGAGTTCTTTTCTACTGGAGGTTTTTTTTCTCTCTCTCTCTCTCTCTCTCTCTTGCTGAAAGATGTTTCTTGAGCTGAATAATTGGCATGTTGGTAAACAATAGTACAAACCACTGAATGCACTGTGTTTCTGCCCTTAAAAGCCTTGTTATCATTCCTGTCAAAATGTAATATTCTTCAACCCTGACTATGGTTTATAGCAGAGAAACCTTCAAGGTGGAAATGAGCATTGCACCTAGCTCAAGTTTTCCAGTCTCCAAGTTAAAGACACTCTCACTCTCTCTTTCATTCTTGAAATGGCATTTTCAAATGAACAAGACGAATACAATGCACGAATACAATACCAGTGCACCTTGGCTTTTTTGTTGGTAGCGTTCCTTAAGCACACAGCAGTGAGGCTGTCAGTTGTCCTTTGTGATAATTGTGTTCCAGCCCAATCTGCGCCTCCACATATGAGCCCTGGAGACGCTGCTTTGATCTTTTCATGTTGTGCCTGGTACACAAGGGAGCATACCTTTATTTCATCATGGAAGCTGAGCGGTGATGACTGAATCTTTACTGTGAGGAATGACAGAAAGAAAATAGGGTATCAGCAATACAAAAGAACTTGGACCTGAATGTGAATCAAAGCAATTCAAAGAATTTCAAGTTGCTGCGTTTCTGGGTTGTGTTATCATCGCTAAGTTTTCCTGGGTGCTTTTCTGTATCACTACATGACTTGAGGTGAAATTAAGTATTGGGTGTTTCTTTTTAGGGAGTGTGGATCTACGTTCCAGCATTAGTTTACAGGGGTCAAATACTTTTTTCTTCTGTGATCTACTTGTAATGTTAAAAAAGTTCACCATATACTTATAGCAGTTTGTAACTATCTTGCATTTTGGCAAATTGATAGTCAATTATAAATATGCTTTCATAAGATCTAATTACAGCCAGCTGAAGGTTATGGAGCTTCATGCTTAGTTTCTTTCTTAAAATCATAATTGATTGAAATCATAATTAAAATCTCTTTTAAGATTGGTTTTGGGTAAACTTGATTGTGTCAAAAAAGTCAAAAGTTTCATCTTTTAGGTTTTTATAAGCGTTTTCCACCAACTGTGTTATGTTTATGAGCTAATTGTGGAAAATATAAACTACTTATGGCTATTATTAGTTATGATATTTTAGTACATAAGAATAAATATCATGTGAAAAATCATTTAATTTCGGTATCTAGTTTTTGTGTAGAGATGAAAAAAGCAGAAAGTGTCTCTACTGTACTCAGTCTGCCCCTACTAAGTTTAAAACTTTAATTTTCTGTAAAGCTGCTTTGCAACGATTTGCATCATGAAAAGCGCTATACAAATAAACTTGAATTGAATTGAATTGAATAGGTACTACACGTGGTAAATACTGAAAAACAGTATTTACATATTTCTTTTTATTTGCTCATTGTGACTTGACAGGCCAAATTTATGCTCACCCAATAACATGTAAACATGGATATGTGATGTCACAAATTTGCAGAAGACCAGAGTAAGTCATTTTTGCAGCTTAGTTTGAATTACAGAGTGTCTATTTACACTAAGCGCAAATAGCCTACCTTGTTGGCAGAGGCTATTTACACTAGCTCTGCCCACCAATGTTTTGTTGGGATTGACAACATTACAAAAGACGCCAGTCAAACAAAAGCAATAGTGGCGTAGGGTGTAAGGTGTGTGGCGGTAGCTTTTGACACAATCGACCCGAGATTGAATCTGCCTTTTCCCAATTCTTTTCCTTTTTACTATCACAATGTGGTGCTCTAGAAACATTTCTTAGTATTATCAATATTGAAAACAGTTAATATCCAAAAGAACAGCATTTATTTTAAATAGGATTTTTTCGTAACAAAGTAAAACTATTTACTGTCACTTTTGATCCATTTCACTGATGGAAAATATGCTAATAATAATAATAATAACAATTATTATTGTTATTATTATTATTATCAAATACTAATAATATAATTTATTATTTATTAATTCATTCATTCAATAAATCAAGAGTATATATAATATTTTTCGTGTTGATTTTAGAACAAACTGTGTTTTTTCTTGTAAGACTTATAATCATTTTACCAGCTGAACATCGAACAATTTGTTAACCGCTTTTATTTAAGCAAATAGACCTTAGTCAGGTTAAATGCCAGGTGTCCTAGATTGTGTAATTTTCACGACTCAAACTGATTTATAGAGTTCTTTTCTACTGGAGGTTTTTTTTCTCTCTCTCTCTCTTGCTGAAAGATGTTTCTTGAGCTGAATAATTGGCATGTTGGTAAACAATAGTACAAACCACTGAATGCACTGTGTTTCTGCCCTTAAAAGCCTTGTTATCATTCCTGTCAAAATGTAATATTCTTCAACCCTGACTATGGTTTATAGCAGAGAAACCTTCAAGGTGGAAATGAGCATTGCACCTAGCTCAAGTTTTCCAGTCTCCAAGTTAAAGACACTCTCACTCTCTCTTTCATTCTTGAAATGGCATTTTCAAATGAACAAGACGAATACAATGCACGAATACAATACCAGTGCACCTTGGCTTTTTTGTTGGTAGCGTTCCTTAAGCACACAGCAGTGAGGCTGTCAGTTGTCCTTTGTGATAATTGTGTTCCAGCCCAATCTGCGCCTCCACATATGAGCCCTGGAGACGCTGCTTTGATCTTTTCATGTTGTGCCTGGTACACAAGGGAGCATACCTTTATTTCATCATGGAAGCTGAGCGGTGATGACTGAATCTTTACTGTGAGGAATGACAGAAAGAAAATAGGGTATCAGCAATACAAAAGAACTTGGACCTGAATGCGAATCAAAGCAATTCAAAGAATTTCAAGTTGCTGCGTTTCTGGGTTGTGTTATCATCGCTAAGTTTTCCTGGGTGCTTTTCTGTATCACTACATGACTTGAGGTGAAATTAAGTATTGGGTGTTTCTTTTTAGGGAGTGTGGATCTACGTTCCAGCATTAGTTTACAGGGGTCAAATACTTTTTTCTTCTGTGATCTACTTGTAATGTTAAAAAAGTTCACCATATACTTATAGCAGTTTGTAACTATCTTGCATTTTGGCAAATTGATAGTCAATTATAAATATGCTTTCATAAGATCTAATTACAGCCAGCTGAAGGTTATGGAGCTTCATGCTTAGTTTCTTTCTTAAAATCATAATTGATTGAAATCATAATTAAAATCTCTTTTAAGATTGGTTTTGGGTAAACTTGATTGTGTCAAAAAAGTCAAAAGTTTCATCTTTTAGGTTTTTATAAGCGTTTTCCACCAACTGTGTTATGTTTATGAGCTAATTGTGGAAAATATAAACTACTTATGGCT
>NW_015506481.1:263536-264094 GCF_001515645.1 Sinocyclocheilus grahami | reverse complement strand
TTTATCTCAAAAGATCAAGGAAGATTAGATTTCTCATATAACCCCTTTAACCACAGGAGAGGAATGAGAGTTGTTTCATTAAGCAGGTTAATTAAAAGTATGTTCAGGTTCTGATGACTGAATCCTAAATCAACTGTAGAAACTTTAAAAAGGCTGACGAGATAATAGTCGCCCATCACAGCATGAAAACTCTCTTTCTGTCTTTCTCTAGCACTTCCTCTCTACCTTTATCCACTTGTCCTTAACTTCACCTTTATTCTCTCTTGTTTTATCTATCTGTCGGACATGATCGACAGCCGGTTCTGGGGGTGGAGCTTGGGGATGCTGATTATGTAGGTTGAGCTGGAACAGTAGAGGTAAAGTGCAAATGTCAGTGAAACTGTCTGCTTCATTTACCCAGAACCAAAAAAGTGGCTTATTATAAAAGACTGATTGAGGATAGAGCGTTCAGGAAACCTTGAGGACCTCAAGGACTTCATACAGTAGAGCCAATCATCCTCATAGAACAATCTCTTAAAGGGGTCATATTATGCTGCTAAAAATAACATTATTTTGTGT
>NW_015506481.1:261362-262104 GCF_001515645.1 Sinocyclocheilus grahami | reverse complement strand
GGAGAAAAGATGACACATCACACCATACTGGGCAATGTGATTTTGTTCTTTGGATTTGAATGTAAGCAATTTGCCGAATGGCAGCCCTGCCACAAATTCCCCAACTCCATGAAGTTGACAGTGACAGTTTGAGATTTGGATGAGTTTCACGAAACAGCTGATTCTGTCAATTTGAAAGTATCTGAAAACTTCAAGCAATGGAATACAACATCAAATGTAAGGTGTGCGTTTTGATCATGTATGTGAACTTCAACTTGAGACCTGCATTATTTATTTTTCACTTAATTTGTTCATTTTTGCATGTTCTTATTTCATGTGTTGTTTTGTAACTGATGTACTTAAAGAAAATAAGTAATTTTAGCGTCGCCTTTTTACCTCTGTTCCTTCATGTGGTTTTGAAAACTCACATGTCACAGTGTTAATTGTCACACCTCTTCTGTTGCTCATACACTAATTGGCAAATATTGTGACTGCACTTTGTTTGCCAGGTTAGAGGTATCAAATCTCTGAAACATATTCAGAGTTTTGTTGCAGCAAGTAAACTAGATATCCATAAGAAGAGCTCTGTATTCCACTTTTTTATGTTGCCTGTGAAACAATCAGTATTACTTTTAGATGGACACAAATTACTGATTGCAAAATCTACATATATTTTCCAGTATTTTTCTTAATGTGTTCTGTACAGCTATTTGTGGGTGTGAATAATTATACATCAAGTAGCCATACATCTCATACTCGCAAT
>NW_015506481.1:255758-257614 GCF_001515645.1 Sinocyclocheilus grahami | reverse complement strand
TTTTTGCTTTTTTCATTGATGAATGAATCAGTGTTTTGTAACTAATTGGTTGAGTAAGTAATTCAATGACTTACTCATAAAAACAGTAGTTTGTTTCATTGATGAAGGAATCAGTATTTTTGAACAAATCGGTTGAGTTAATGATTCAATGGTTCACTCATAAAAACAGTAGTTTGTTTCTTTGATTAATCTGTTTTGAACTAATCAGTTGAGTGAGTGATTCAATGGCTCACTCATAAAAATGGTAGCTTGTTTCATTGATGAATGAATTAGTGTTTTTGAACTAGTTGGTTGAGTGAGTGATTCAATGATTGACTCATAAAAACAGTAGCTTGTTTCAGTGATGAATGAAACTGTTTTTGAATAAGTCAGTTAAATGAGTGATTCAATGACTCGTTCATAAAAACAGTAACTTGTTTTAGTGATGAATCAGTGTTTTACAATCATTTAAATTAATGTTTCACTTTGAAAGACAGTTACTTGTTGCCACCTACTGCCATATTAATGTTACCTCCAGAAAAATACAGTCTGTCTGAAAACAACCAGTCAAGAAGAGTGATAGAAACAATGAGAAGTCCCAGAGCTGTCTGCTGATTGTGACTGCTAATTCTGAAAGGAGAAAAGTGCTACCTGTGACATTAGTCTAATGATGTTGGTATGCTAATTGTTCTGGGTTCTGGGCTTTAACAAAGAGGTTATAAGTTCAGCCCCAAATTGGTGTGAACCCAGGACTGAAGTTAATGAGATCACAATCCTTCTCCATCACCACTGTGCCCTTCGCACTCATTTAACCCTAGGTTACTCCAAGAAGTCTGCCAGTGCAATCAGTATATTGTCATTTTCATTGGATTAATTAACAGCATATGCATGGTAGATAAGAGAATAAATGATACTGTAACAAAATTGATTAAGGGAAAACGTTAATGGTAATCTATCTTCTATTTAGTTAGAACACATATTTGAGACATTCAACAAAACAGACTACTGTCTTCTGCTTCTTTCATTTCCACCTTACCTATTCTCATTATATGTCAGTATTGCCAGAAATAGAACAGTAGATACACATTTGTGTATCAAATATGTACTAAAGATATAAACAAATTCAAACTTTGTTTCATTCAAGAATGAATTGAGAATATACGGGTTCACAATTGCTCCAGCTACTGAAGAAAATCTGATGGTACTAATAAAATTATTTTAAAATAATTCTAAAATAATTTTGCATATCATGCATATATTAAATGCCACAGCAGTTGTGTTTTTTATTTATTATTTTATGTAGAACCTACATATATATATATATATATATATAATTTAATGTAGCTTGAAAATAAAATCAATATATTTATGTTATGTTGCTATTTTCACAATGCCAAATACAAATATATCAATAATAATTGTTATATACCCACTAAGCAGTATACCAACAAACTTTAAAAGCAGCAGAAAGTCTAGTCTCAGAACAGCTCCGGCTTTTATTTAAATTAATTTTGAAAATATAAGCTGCTCCATTTTTCTTTGTGGATGTTTCCCACGTTTTTTATGCTTTCTGGAGCATGATGAAAATAAAGTTAGACAGCGGAAGAAAAAAAATGGCAAATTATTGCTGCAGAGTCACTGATGAACACGCGGCTGCATGTCTGCTGTTATCCTACTGGAGAAATATATACAACCAAACACTATTAATGGGGTCATTTAATGACTTACACAACAGTATAATATTTAAAAATGAGACCCTAGAGAGTGGCTTATATTTATGGTTACCTTGCATGAACATCACAGACATATACAGATCACATAAACCTAAAAATACTTAAAGGGGTCCTATTATGATTTTTCACTTTTTCAACTTTAGT
>NW_015506481.1:253159-255748 GCF_001515645.1 Sinocyclocheilus grahami | reverse complement strand
TTGTATTCCATGCTTTTTCGGCGCCATAGTAATGTGATGACAATTTGTGTTCTACTCGCCGTTTCTGGATGAGGGTAAGGAACAGAAACTGGTGGCAGCGAGTTGTGTTTTCCCCAGTAATGCGATGCTTTCTGCCCCGTCATCATTTCTAATCTGCGTATTATTGCAGGTGCGTGTCACTTCACTCATGTATGTCACAAGCACATGCGCACTTTGGTCAGAGTGGCAAAAGTGCGATTAAGGTGTTTACATGCCTATATATTTCGATTAAAATCAGACACCTATGATATTATGCTTGCTGCAATTATGAACTTAATTGATTATTTAGATCGAAGTATTGTGTTTACATGAGGTAAAGTTTAATCGCAATATTGTCAAAATCTCATTATAATCGCATTAAGAGGGTGCATGTAAACACACTCATTGATTAATGAATCAGTGTTTTGAACTAATCAGTTGAGCGAGTGATTCAATGACTCACTCATAAAAAAAGTTATTTGTTTCATTGATAACAGAATCAGTGTGTTTGAAGAAATCGGTTGAGTGAATGATTCAATGGCTCACTCATAAAACAGTAATTTGTTTCATTGATGAATCAGTGTTTCAAGCTAATCAGTTGAGTGAGGGATTCAATGGCTTACTCATAAAATTTTTTGCTTTTTTCATTGATGAATTGCATATGCAGGTTACTAAAAAGTTTGTGTGGCTGAAAAATATTCTGTTGAGGCTAATGACAGTAAAAAAGAACAAAGGAGATAACTATGAAAATACATAGCTGCAGTTTTTAATATTTGTATAAATACAAAGACATTAAAGCATCTGAAAAACTTTAATCTAACAATGTGTTAAATTCATCATGTATCTTCAGTATTCATCAAACAGCATTACTATGAAAATAATATGTTGTATGGACAACAGCACAGTTCTCTGCCTGGGGATCTTCAGCTCTGACTAATTTTGAACTATGCAGAGGAAAACTTTATTTCTTAGACTGCTTTTATGTAGCTCAGGAGAATTAATACAATCCCAATTATGTTTCTCTAAAGTATCGACTTTGTCTGAGATGTTTCTGCTAAAATACATTTGGAGAAATAAAAATAGACTCAAATGAGACAATCGTTGACATACAGTAAGACTATAGAGTTGATTAAGCATCAGAGGAATCTGATAAGAAACGTAGCAGCTTTTCAGTCTCAGTATCTTGGCAAATCTGAACACAGTGTAAGACCATATTGATCTTCTCTCTAACTCTAAAGGTGAGTCTTTTTCTCAGGAGAAAAGTATGAGAGGCAGATTTACGCAAATCATTTGTTCCACTTGTTCTCCATTTAATCTTACTGCTGTCACAATAGAGATATAAGCGATTTCATTGGTGATTTTTCTTCCCTAAGAGTATAGCTAACTGAATCATTCAAAATTAGTGAATCTTTTGTATATCTGTCAACTATTTTCCTCTACCTACATCACACTGAAATACATATAAGAAGCCATTCACACAGAACGCATATTTGCATTTAAGAACAGGAGTGGAATGAAAAATGCTGTGTCGTGTGCAAAACCCTCAAAAAGACACAAGATGCGAATGCATCGGTCAAACATGACTGTCTTCCGCTGGTTTGCAGAGAAAAGCAATAGTGCAGTGAAACAGAAAAATGCAAAAATGCCAATAAACACTACTGAGTTGACAGTTCCCAACAAAACATAAGAGTTTGAGACAAAGGAGGTCTAACACATGAAGAAAGGTATCACTTACAATTCCTCTCCCATTTACTGTATGTCAATGTCTCAATGGCAGTTGCTTGGCTGACGCAGCCTTTTGTAACTATGCAATCTGCATGCATCTTTGCTCTTATGGTTCAAGTGTCAGAAAGATTATATTTAGGAGTTAAATGCACATGAACGTGCGGCACCACAAAGTCGTAATTATGATTGGAAAACTTTCTTTAAGCCCAGAGTTTCCCAGTTGGGGGCACGTCAGCAAGAAAACATATTTGTATAAACCGTAAATTTGTTGAAAATATATATTTTTTTCATTTAAAATATAACTAAGTTGCATGTACAAAACACCATAATATTTTACAGTGCATACATAGAACATAGAGTATATAAAGATTTAATTTACAGAACCTTCATAAGTTGGATAAAAACATAAAAAGAGCAAAAACACACCTGATGTGCATTGATTATTCATGATTATGTACAAGTAGTATGTATATATATATATATATATATATATATACACACACACACACACACAGTGGTTCAACAGATCATATTGAAGTTTCTGAGTCACAGATCGGATGATTTTTCAGATAAGCAAGAAAAAATAATATTAAAAGCACAGAGAATGAGAATGCCGAGAAGGGTTTTTTGAAATAATTTTATGTGTATGTATCTTAAAGGGGTCATATGATGCGATCTAAATTTTTCCTTTCTCTTTTGAGTGTTACATGCTCTTGGTGTATAAAGAAGATCTGTAAAGTTGGAAAGACTAAAGTCTCAAATCCAAAGAGATATTCTTTATAAAAGTTAAGAGTCAGCCACGCCTACCTAAAACGTCTCGTTCTAACATGCCCCCACATATCTACA
>NW_015506481.1:252121-253149 GCF_001515645.1 Sinocyclocheilus grahami | reverse complement strand
CTACAATGCCGGCTGTTCTGACTCACAGCCTGTAAGTACGTTTTCATATTTAAAGAATTTGCCACTGATGATTCAAACACGAGTTTTGAGCAGTGTAGAGTAACGCTGGTTGTTTGTCATTTCTCCGACCACAAATGGAGACATGGCTTTATGTTTACGCGGTGCAATGCAACACAACGCGTAAAAAGGCAGTATAAGCCATTATAATCCATAATTATGTCCCCACTGGATGCAACGAATGCCTCGTTTATAATGGGTTTTCATGTTTTTGAATCATTGCTCATTGTGTAACCCTCGTTCCATGTCAGGAAAGAAAGCACGACTCCGATCGGGCATCTACGGGGGTCTTCCTGGCAGGAAGAGCACCAATCGACGAACAGGTTCCACTTGTAAGCGTGTCTAGTAGAAGGGGCTCTGGCTGAAGTGATGGTGTTTACTACCGCTGGAGGTAGCCCAACTAGAACCTCCGCGTCGTGTTGTCCGTACGGGCCAGTACATGCTTGTCGTGCAGCAGCGATCTGAAGCAGCGCAGAGCTAGCCATACTGCTTGCAACTCGAGGCAGTTGATATGCCACTGCAGTCGGGGGCCCCGGCCGGAGCCTCGCAGTTGCATTCCCATTGCACATGGCACCTCAGCCCCTGGCAGAGGCATCTGTTGAAACAACAACATGCCTGGATACTTGCCCAAGGGACACCCCTGTCCGAAGAAAGGCAAGATCTGCCCACGGGCTGAAGGTCCGATGGCAGCACGGGGTGACAGAAACCCGGTAAGTGCCGTGCCATGCCCATCTCAGGACCCGGTCGTGAAGCCAACACTGAAGTGGTCTCATATGAAGCAACCCGAGCAGCGTGACAGCGGATGCGGATGCCATATGCCCCA
Organism: Sinocyclocheilus grahami; assembly: GCF_001515645.1. Taxonomy (NCBI): domain Eukaryota; kingdom Metazoa; phylum Chordata; class Actinopteri; order Cypriniformes; family Cyprinidae; genus Sinocyclocheilus; species Sinocyclocheilus grahami. Next base: position 252,269 of record NW_015506481.1, on the reverse strand, counting down.
GGAGCCTCTGAAACTATTTCAGTGGAACCGCCGTCTTGCACTGGAAGGACCCCAGGCAGTTCAGCATCGACTGTGCACGTTCTACTGAGAGACGTGCAGAGAGGTTGACCGAGTCCGGCTCCATGCCGAGAAAAGAGATCCTCTGCAC
>NW_015506481.1:248043-251502 GCF_001515645.1 Sinocyclocheilus grahami | reverse complement strand
AAACGCACGAGCGGGAAGCCATCTTTAAAAAGACGCCCGTCGCTCATGGAGCTCTTTTAGACATTTGCTCTTTTAGGAAAAAAAGGAAACACTCTCTCTAAACACACTTTTAGAGAGAGCACTGAAGTGCCCAGGGGAGGTCGCGGTGAGACCGCAGAATGGCAGCTGCAGCACGCCGAAGATGAGCAGCACTGAATGGCAACCCCCGCTGACGCGCCGTAACACCAATGCCAGCTGTTTCTTCCAAACCCTTGCGGAGATTTGTCCTGAGAAGGCTCAGCTCCGAAGCGAAAAGCTGATGTGCGTTTGCACGCACTCTCCTTTTATACCCACGCTGCGGGGCGGGGTGCGCGTGGCGAAACACGCACGCCAACTGTTATTGGCTTGTTTAGTTTACACTCGAAGGTGATTGGGCTCTCGGGCGAGATCCCAATTTGTCAGTCACGACTGACGTAACGAAGAACGTGACTGACTGAAAGGGAACAATAATGTACAGTATGTGGAAAATAATGTGTTTTTTTTACCTTAAACCGCATTTCATTACACCAAATACACAAAATAATGTTCTTTTTAGCAACATCATATGACCCCTTTAAACGCAGGGAGACTAGAAAGAGCAATCAACTTGGTATTTCCACTCTGTCAGTTGTGTGCGAGAACTAACAAATAAATAACAAATTAATCAGAATCAGAATCAGAATCAGAAGAGCTTTATTACCAAGTATGTTTACATGAAGATCTGTGTGAAGATGGGGGCCAGTTGGTCAGCGCAGACTTTTAAAGGACTTTTAAAGTCCTAAGCGCAGACTTTTAAAGTCCTAAGCGCAGACTTTTAAAGTCCTAAGCGCAGACTTTTAAAGTCCTAAGCGCAGACTTTTAAAGTCCTAAGCGCAGACTTTTAAAGACTTTTAAGTTCTCTTTCGTTTGTTCTTCTTGCAGTTTAAATTCGCATGAAAGGGAAAACTGACAAATTAATCTGCGAATCTCATGCGTGCCACACAATGGGGTCTGGTCTGTGCATATACGCTAATATATGACAGATCAGAACAATCTTTCATTGACTAATCGAACATTTAATTTACATGAAATCATTAAATTGCTACTCTATAGCAATCGCATACGACGAAAATACAGAATAATTAGAACAAAAATTAATGCGCAATAAATAACAGACTGTCACATATTTTTCCCATAACGTTCTTGCGACCCGGTAGCAACTCTTCCATGGCCCGTTACTGGGTCGCGACCCGGTGGTTGGGGACCTCTGCCATATAAGGCACTCTGTTCTAAGCAGGTTTTTTAACCCATATACCTGAGGTGTAAATACCATGTGACTAATCACTTGGTACAGACCAGTGATGTCATGACAAATCTGATTGGCTGATGGCACCACAAGTCCCACGTTTCTTCAATAGCTACATTACTGATCTGTGATGTGAAAAATACAAATTTTATACAATGTCCTTCAATATTAAAAGCCCCCCAAGAATCAACAAGGCACTGGTAAAACATGTAGCCTCATGCTTGCAATTTTTCTTTTGTCTGAATACATGGCCATCAGTGGATTCTTTTGTCCCCAAATGGTGTATCAGCACACCACTGACTGGTCCATGCTAACCATCCAAATCTAGCCCATGAATGAATACTGAAATGTAATATCATGATTTTGCATTTCAATCTCCTCACTAAACAGTAGATGTAACCCCAGTGAACAGGAGAAAGTCTCTCTCTGTACCAAGAAAAGTTGAGAGATCTTTTAAGCAGCTGACTTCTGAAATCCAGGGCTCATGTGATATTGCCAGTGCTGGGGCTGCATTTTTGTGTTAAACCCTGCTGTAGGCGACTGTACAAACTCAATGCGAGTCTCTTAACACCTCGCCGTCAGACAGAATTTAAGTTTAAAAGCTGTATCCCAGCCTAATAAAGGTCATGTAACCTGTAAAGTCAATTTTACTGTGCTTGGAAATTGGATTACTGCAGCTCAGATGGATAGCTTTAAAGAAGAACACCAAAATGTTTTTTAGGCCAATTAGTAATGTTTTAGGAGTAATATTTTACATTCTCACCTATAGTTTTTAGGAGTTTTAGATATTTATTGTGTGTGTGTGTGTGTGTGTGTTTGTAGCCTACTTGTTTAGTAGACCAAATGTCCCCACAAGGATAGTAAAACTTGACATTTTTGACATTGTAAAGGGGGGGGGGGAATAGTAAATGGTTTATCTGAAAGTGTAACAATGCAAACAGGTTTTCTGTAAGGGGTAGGTTTAGGGTTAGGGTTGGGTTAGGGAATCAAATATATCGTTTGGTCAGTATAAAAGTAATAGAAGTCTATTGAAAGTACCCACAATTCACAGAAACAAACGTGTGTGTGTGTGTGTGTGTGTGTGTGTGCGCGCGCACATACCGTCCTTCAAGCGCTGCTGTTCCAGTGTGGAAAAGTACCGCGAAAGCCAACTGCCATAAAACCAAAAGTCACACACCGCCATCTGCTGTTCATGTTTGAGTATTTCAGGTAGGTCTGTTACAACAAGATGGCAACCTTATGCTCAATCTTTCTAAAAAAATTCTGAGAGTGAACAAGTGCATTAATGTCTTATAGTGACTCTATTATTACCAGATGAGAAAATGACAAAGTGTACCTGACAAAGCAATTTCTCTCTCCTTTCACACGGGCCTCCCATTTGAATGAGATGACAAGACAATTACAGCTCCAAGATTGATCTTTCAAAAGGCTCTTCAGTTCTTCGGTAATTACATACTTGATATGAGGTCTAATGAAGATGTTGTCAAGCTTGCAATGTAGTTAACATTGTAAAGGAAGGAAGAAAGAAACTCCTCATACAATTTATTTTTCTGTCTCACTGCTAAAATGCTGCTGTCTTTTATTTATTTTTTATTAAGGAGTAATCAATACAACAAATCAAAAGACAGATTACTTTTAAATAAGACATTTACATAATAAATAACATTTTGAAGAAGAAATAAGGAAAGAAAAATATATTTTCTTTTTTCTTAAAAGCAAATTTAAAAATCATAGTAGGCTATTTAGTACGGCGGCTGAGAAGTGCTAAACAAATCACAATTCTGAAAACAAAATAACAAATTACAAACGCAAATGCAAGTCTAAAAAGCAAAATAACAATTCAGAAAACACAACAACAATTCAGAAAACATTATAACAAGTCAGAAAACACAATGACAAATTCGAAAACAAAATAACAAGTCAGAAAACACAATGACAAATTCAAAAAGCAAAATAACAATTCAGAAAACACAACAACAATTCAGAAAGCATTATAACAAGTCAGAAAAAACAACGACAAATCCGAAAACAAATTAGGTATAGCTTGAGACAGCGCCATTGGTTTGGGATTACTCACTGCTGACTGGACGAGACATCTGTCAATCAACTTATACAGAGAAGAACCAGCCGAAGAACAGCAGAGTCGTGGTAGAAAG
>NW_015506481.1:239998-247862 GCF_001515645.1 Sinocyclocheilus grahami | reverse complement strand
ATCTGCGCCACTGGAGCTGATGTTTTACAGGCGCATTTAACTAAATCTAAATATACACTCTGTATTTTTTATTCCATAGTAAGGGCAATTCATACAATACATTTAAACTGAGCTACTTTAATACCATCTTCGAACTTTCTACCACGACTCTGCTGTTCTCCGGCTGGTTCTTCTCTGTATAAGTTGATTGACAGATGTTTCGTCCAGTCAGCAGTGAGTAATCCCAAACCAATGGCGCTGTCTCAAACTATACCTACCTCTTCCAGTTTGTCTGATTTGTCGTTGTGTTTTCTGACTTGTTCATTTGTTTTCAAATTTGTCATTGTGTTTTCTGACTTGTTATAATGTTTTCTGAATTGTTGTTGTGCTTTCTGAATTGTTATTTTGTTTTTAGACTTGCATTTGCGTTTGTAATTTGTTATTTTGTTTTCAGAATTGTGATTTGTTTAGCACTTCTTGGCCACCGTAATTTAGGGAGTATGGAGCAAAGAAATAACATGGAAAATAAATGTTCACCCTTTTTGTTGTTGTTGTTGTTGTTGTTGTGAATAATAATCATTAAGGACTCTTTCAGTGACTCCATTTCTGGTATCTATCTTAAATTTTGGTATACATTTAGCAAACTGATCATTTGAACATATAAGTTTCTTTCTTCTGTTAAACACAAAATAAGATATTTTAAAGAATGTTGGTAGCCAAACAGTTGACTGACTTCTATACTATGGGAAAAAAAATATTGTCAACTGTTTGGCTACCAACATTCCTTCCTGCGAAAAAGATATCTAGAAAGAATATCAGGTTTCAGGCCCTTTATCATAGCACAGAAACTGCACTTCTTAAAATTACAAATTACTTGCTTGTTGCGTCAGACCAAGGCTGTATCTCATTGCTAGTTTTACTTGATCTTAGTACTGCGTTCGACACTATAGATCATGACATACTCAAAGATTGAATTCAAAACTATACGGGTATTCAAGGGCATGCTTTGGTGGTTTAGATCCTACCTGTCTGATCGTTATCACTTTGTCTATTTCAACAGGGAATCATCTCAATTAAAGTTAGTAAAGTATGGAGTGCCGCAAGGATCTGCTCTGGGCTCTCTGCTATTTTCAATATACATGTTGCCCCTTGGCAGTGTAAAGTACCTGAAAGCCATACTTGTTTGAGTAAGAATAAAAATAATTCATTACATTTATATAGCAATTTTCTAGGCACTCAAAGCACTTTATATTGTCAGGGGATATCTCCTCATCCACCACCAGTGTGCAGCATCCACCTGGATGATGCGGCAGCAGCCATAGTGCACCAGAACGCCCACCACACACCAGCTTATTGGTGGAGAGGAGACCAAGTGATGAAGCCAATCAGCAGATATGGGGATTGTTAGGAGGCCATGAGGATCAGAGGCCAATGGGCAAATTTGGCCAGGATGCCGAGGTCACACCTCTACTCTTTTCGAAACACATCCTGGGATTTTTAATGAGCACAGAGAGTCAGGACCTCAGTTTAACGTCTCGCGTTATTTCCTTATCACTTCTCGCGTGTGTTTTGTTGTGAAACATAGTTTGCAGACTAGACAGAGCTGTCAGCAATTCTTCCTATTGTGAAGTCATGCAGTGTGAAACCCCCTGTCACCGATCCATCGTGCAATGTGAACACAGCAGCAACTGAATGCTACCCCGGATAGTCACGCGGTGTAAAAACAACAGCGATCCGACGATTTTGAAAATCGTGCAGTGTGAACTCGGCATTAGACGGTGTTTCAGTACTGCCACGCCCCTTGCTCTGTCTTTCAACAAAAGCTTTTGGCGAATCCAGCACTGTACTCCCTCGTGTTGTGGAAGCTGTCCTCAGTAAAATGTGCAGCACACAATAGCAAATTGGGGTTATAATGCTGAGGAACAGAGTTAAAAAATAAATTGCAACCACTGTTTCCTGACATCATCCGCTTTCGGAAGCCCAAACAAAGACGTTTGGGCATGGAGGTGAAAAAAACAATGTTTCAGGTGGTCGCACACTGGACAAGAAGCGCAGTGTCTTTAAAACTCTAATACATTATTTTCTGTGCGTGTAGGCACACCGGCGGCGCCGTTCGGCGCCGAAATATCTCCCTTTGGAGTGGACTTTGAGATTTGTAACTTTCTAGATCTTTTTTATGCCCAAACATACACACTGACTAAAGTTTAAAAATGAAAACGCATAATAGGACCCCTCTAATGAGCCGCTTTGTGATATCACAAAGCCCGGAAACCAACGCTGTAGTCCAAACGACCCGTTCGTTGTTGTTTTTGAAAAGGGATTTTTTTTCAAACGAAATATCTCCCTTTGGAGTGGACTTTGAGATTTGTTTATATAAATATAAAAAGCATACAGAAGCATTTTTTGCCGTCTAGAATTTAGAATGCCTGGAATTTTGAGTTTTAATAGACTAATAAATCACGTGCATGCACTCTGTGTGTGTGATTTGGTGATATAGCCTACTTGATAATGTCAGACCGCACATCATTACAACAACACTTACCACATTATCGCAGACGATGCTGTATTGCACAGCACACACTAGCCTCGACTTGAGTGGAAAATGAATCTTCTTTGCACATGAGCAAAGGTGTTTTTAGGAGTCTAACTTGCAGATACCAGACCACTGATTCGTCAAACCTGCTTTCCTGCAGTCCGTGTTCTTCTGACTTCTGACTATTTTGGAGTAAGTAACGAATATGCTTCGGGGAAATGTATTGGAGTAAAAGTATACATTTTTATTAGGAAATGTAGTAAAAGTAAAAGTTGGTTGAAATATAAAAACTCAAGTAAAGTACAGATACTCCCAAAAAATACTTAAGCACTGTAACGAAGTATTATTACTTCGTTACAATACACCACTGCCCCTTGGTAATATTATTAGACAATACGGGATTCGTTTCCATTGTTATGCTGATGATAGCCTACTCAAGTATATATTTCAACAAGACCAGATGAAACTTCTAAATTATCTAAGCTAACAGAGTTTGTTAAAAAATGTTAAACGTTGGATGATCAATCATTTTCTCCTATTAATTTCAAATAAGACAGAGATATTAATTATTTGACCCAAAAAAACAGTTGGCCTACACATAATCTCTTTTTTAGATTACAATTTGCATCTAGATCAGGGTTCCTCAACAGGTGGCCCGCGGGCCACATTCGGCTCGTGAGAGAAAAAAGTTTGGCCCGCGCTAATTTCAAATAATGTGGCATGAAAATTCAAACGCAGCATCAGAAAGCTACATTAACTTACATCGTGTCTACACCGGACGCGTGCGGCACGGCGCGGCGCAATAAAATACAATAGAACTCATTATAATCAGTGATGCTGTCTTGGATGCGGCACTACACGACAAATCCCTGACACTAAACTGCTTACTCGTTCTATTTATAATGTAGGCCCTACTGACACAACATTCAAATAATTTGCAATGCTTTGTCGCGTCCAGTGTAGATACGATGTGACAGCAAAAACATGGTGAGTGTATAGAAAAGAAAAGTGGACACGGAAAATAGATGATTCAAATGTGAATGGACTGAACAGATTTGAGTGAGTGAGTGAGTGACTGATATCTTTGTTATGGAATACACGTGCTGGTTGCTGAAGAAATACTACAACTTTGTGCTGTGGATCGCCGGATCAGCTTTCACTGTAGACGAAGTGGAGTCCAGCCCGGGGTCGTCACATGTGGTTGCCGCAAGCCCGCCGGACGCTCCTTCGTCGAATCCGCTGCCTCTGCTCACTCTAGCCCTCTGGCCGTTCCTCACTTTAGCCCCTGGCCTCTGCTCACTCAAGGCCGCGGTGTGTGATGCTGTGTTTCGTTGTGAAAGCGAAACTACTTTGTTTGGCCTTCCAAAAATGGACACGACTAGAAATCAGTGGTTAAGTTGTATTTACAACACTGTTCCAGAACACTTCAACACAAATATTCAGATGTGTGCAGCACATTTTATGGAGGACTGTTTCCTGATCCTGGTAGAGTAGACTACAATGCCGGCTGTTCTGACTCACAGACTGTAAGTATGTTTTCATTTAAAGGATTTGCCACTGACGATTCAAACGCGAGTTTTGGGCAGTGTAGAGTAGGGCTTGTTGTTTGTCATTTCTCCAATCACAAATGCAAACATGGTTTTATGTTTACGCGGTGCGGCGCTGTAACCGCATAAACACATTTCATTACACCAAATACACAAAATAATGTTATTTTTAGCAGCATCATATGACCCCTTTAATACTGGCAAATCTAATAATTGAATCTGCAATTAGGGAAAGTGGAGAGAAGAGATCCAGTCTGGGAATGAGCAGGAACAGTTGATTTGCATGGCAGACATGGAGATACAGATTTTTTGTTTGCTCATTTGTTTTTAATATTCAACAGGCAAAGTTATTCTGTATCTAAATGCAAAAATGTATCACAGCAACATTTGATTTAGTTTTAGTCGACTAAATATAAGATTTGAGTTGACTGAGTCTACAGTAGATTTAGTCAACTAAAATCTAATGGGTTTAGTCACAGTGTAAATTATTTTTTAAGCATTTACATTTCCATAATCATGATATTGTAACAGATCGGCCAGGGTCCGCCACCTCCCAATCACAACAATCCCTCTCACCTGAGTTCTGAGCATCCGCACCTGTCACCAATCAAGCACCTCATTACCAGCCTGCATAAAAGCACACACCTCAGACACCCTCACTGTCTGATCTCGTATACACGTAGAGGACTCAATGACCTTACTACTGATTACCTTTGAATACTTCTTGCATTACTTACTGCCTGTGTTCCTCCTAGTGGCTCCTGTATCCCCTAGTTCCTGGATCGCTGAGGTGTGTGCTTCCCCCGGATACCTTCCAGCCTCAATCAAGCCAAAGACTCGGATTACTCCACTCTCCATATCCTCTGCACGCTCTCACGGACCTTTCCCTCACCATCACTTCCTCCGGACTCGACACCAGTACTCACTGTGACCTAATAAACTGTTTTGTATATAACTAACCTGTTGTGTCAGACCTCTTCCGTAACAACTACTGGGGAAATAAATCTGACTATTCATCTTGTGACCATCTTGTGACTATTTTAACAAAAGCAACAATATAATAATTGTAATAACAATTTTATATATATATAGGTCAGTGGCCCTTGGCTTGGTATTGTTGGCAGAAACTAATTGAGGAACCCTGATCTAGACGGATGTACTGTTACTTCCTATATAGTCAAAAATTTGAGTGTTATATTAGACAGCAACTTGTCTTTTGAAAATCATATTTCACGTTGCAAAAACAGCATTCTTCCATCTTAGAAACATTACCAAGCTACGGAACATGCTACTTGTGTTTGATGCAGAAAAGCTAGTTCATGCATTCATGACCTCTAGACTGGACTATTGTAATGCACTGCTAGCTGGTTGTCCTGCATCTTCAATAAACAAGCTACAGGTAGTCCAAAATGCAGCTGCTAGAGTCCTTACCAGGTCAATTAAATATGATCATATTACTCTGGAATAGTCTTCCTGATACTGATTGGGGTTCAGACACACTCTCTCTGTTTAGATTAATGACATCTCTTTAGCCAAGCATTCACATAATATATCTCAACCTTGTACTTCAGTTATATCGGATCAAATATACATTATCATTCTTTTGCTTGGTTGGAACAGCAGCTACGCTAATTTTGTCTCTTTTTCTGCCACGAGATTGGCATCCTGATGCAACTAGGAATTATACAAGCTTCAGTCTGGATACAACCCTTACAAAGTTCTGAGATGACCAAACACATCATTGCTGTTAATAGTGTTCACCTCCCGTTTGATTGTCATTAACTAACTTCATGATTTTTACTTTACATTTCTGCCATATGGACATCAACATGAGTAGATGACCAAACACATCATTGCTGTTAATAGTGTTCACCTCCCGTTTGATTATGTCATTAACTAACTTCATGATTTTTACTTTACATTTCTGCCATATGGACATCAACATGAGTCACCACTGTAGCGAATCAGCTCATGGGGAAATATGAATAATTAACCATAACTAATTATGATTAATTATTAATATTTTCTAGGAATTATACAAGCTTCAGTCTGGATACAACCCTTACAAAGTTCTGAGATGACCAAACACATCATTGCTGTTAATAGTGTTCACCTCCCGTTTGATTGTCATTAACTAACTTCATGATTTTTACTTTACATTTCTGCCATATGGACATCAACATGAGTCACCACTGATAAGCTACTACTAAATATGTTAGAAACTTAAATTTTCTGTAAAGCTGCTTTGCAACGATTTGTATCGTGAAAAGTACTATACAAATAAACTTGAATTGAACAGAACTAAATTGAATGAAGAATCTTTTGTGCAATGAAAATGTTCCATGATTGTTAAAGGTTCTTCTTGAAACCACTGATGCTGATTAAGAACCTCATTTTTAAGCATGTGCAGTACAAAAAGTACATTTGTTGTCAATGTCCGTGAATAAGACGCTTCTGTCTTGCAGCTATTAGCTTTGCATTCATTATGCAGCAGTCTTGCGCAATTCAGAGGGGATTTTTTCCTCTCTACCGCTTCTGTGATTTCACATATGGAATCGTTCGGGAGATTAATAAGCTTACACTGGCTTTATGTGTGAAAATGTCACCTGACTGAACAAACAAGTCACATTTCCATATTTCATCAGTCTGTGGTGTAGCAATAACTGCCGTGACATCAGGCATTATTGGGATTTTATGTCTCTGGCTTTTGGAAAAAAATTAATCTGATGCTGCGTATCACCACCAGAGTCTCATTAGGAGTGATGCAAATGCACTTCCAACCTGTTAGAGCTTTGATGGTGGGAGTAGAGCATGTGCTGGATGGGCTCTAATGAAGTACAGCGTAGGAGAGACACTTTCATTGATGGAACTGACTTACCCACTTGCATAAAGAGCACTTTATGTCTTTATCTCATTAATCTTTAACCAAAAACAATGGGAAAATAACAACAATTTACCAAATAAATACTCCGACAAATCCGTCATGATGGACGAGAGACGTATGAGAGCTGGTCTGAGGAGTTATTGCACTGTCAGGTAGATTTATGACCGCGGATGAAAACAAATCGGGTAGTTATGGTATCAGCTGGATAGAGGTTCAGCATTACGGTGTGCTGTTTTCTGTCAGCTGTACCTAAGCTAAGCTCAGGGTCCTTATGTCTTCATAGTTATTAAGGCAAAATCAATAGAGCTAGGCTGAGAACAAAAGTAACCAGAAAACAAAAAAGTTGTGGAGATGGAATGCTTTTCGGCAAACCATATTGAATCTTATTTGTTACTTTGTACATTATGTATGAACAAAAAACGAAAACTCCCAGATCATATTTCAGAGCCTCTAAATGATCAACATCATGGTCAAAACTTTGCTGGGTAACACTTTAGAATAATGGTCCATTGTTAACAAGTAACTATGCAGGAAGTAATAGGTAGTACTACATTAACTTAATACTATTAACTAATAGAGAAGCAAGATTAACTAAGCAGTAAGTAGTAGCAAATTTAGGACAACGGTAGTTCCTTATTAGATATTTGATCATTACTAAAAAAATATATCCTCATTGAGAACTACTTGCGAACTATGACCAATTAATAAAGAATAATCCATTAATTACTAATCACAACAGTAACGTCTTAAAAGTGAACAATTGGGTTCTTTGTGGAAACTAATTTATGAATATGATATCCCCCAAATAAGTCGGCTACACACTCTTAAAAATAAAGGTGCTTCACGATGCCATAGAAGAACCTTTTTGTCTAAATGGTTCCATAAAGAACCTTTAACATCTGAAGAACCTTTCTGTTTCAC
>NW_015506481.1:222658-239809 GCF_001515645.1 Sinocyclocheilus grahami | reverse complement strand
TAATGATCAAATATCTAATAAGGAACTACCGTTGTCCTAAATTTGCTACTACTTACTGCTTAGTTAATCTTGCTTCTCTATTAGTTAATAGTATTAAGTTAATGTAGTACTACCTATTACTTCCTGCATAGTTACTTGTTAAACACGGAGCATTATTCTAAAGTGTTACCCTTTGCTGAAAAACCTTGTGTACTCAGCCTATATTCCTTCAGTCATCTGACTGATTTTTAGCAAGTAAAGGGCCATTTAGAATCATTCTAAAAATATAGTTCAGGTAGTAAATATAAATATCATTTATACTGACTTTTATTCATTTATTTACTTAATTATATGACATATTTATATTGTCAGTATTTCAAGATTTACTGGCTGAAATGTATATGTATCAAATATGATAGCCTACAATATTTATTTGATCACTCAGTCATCAATATACTGCATTGTATTATATATATATATATATATATATATATATATATATATAATCTCTTATAGTGCCTCCTTTAGGAAGCAAATTGATTTACATATTACTTTTGCTGAATTACATACAGGGAAATTCTCATAATTGGACATATGTTTACCATTTCTATCATATTTAAGATTTGATATTTTTAATTTCATTTAATAGACTGTAAAAAAAAATATTACAAACCTGAATTACAAAAAAAATGACTGTAAGCGAAAAGGTGCCTGGAAAGTTTTACAGAGCGTTACCCTATCATTTTAATATTGTACCTATTATTTTTCTACATTATGCCTTCCAATTTCAAAAGAAGGGTGCACACGATAACACAGCAGCATAGGAAAGTGTCCGGAACCATAGTTTCAGGGTTCAGTGTTTCCCGGCTCGTTCTAGCGCTGCGCTCTCACAGCAGGCGGCGCTGAGCAGCTTGTGAAGTAGTTTGATGTTGGAAGTGTGACAGGGCCATTCCGAGCAAACCAGGAGGAACGACATGGCGCTAAACTTGACTATCAACAGTAGCAACCCACCTCTAGGTAAGTACACATGAGATGTCTTTAATATTCTCTAAACTACAATGCATTTTGCAGCTGAGCTCGCGCATCGGCTCAATGGACTGACAAGCAGAGTATCCTCGTGCCATCGTGGCACATCTAAAATTAACCGTGTCCCTCTCCCACCGTTTAATTGACTTCAACTGCTTTAGTTGTTAATAGATTAAAAACAAGAACAATGACGCAGCGCTCACGCACTCTCCTGGAGACTGAGCATTCATGCACACTCACAGCGCGCACACATAATGCCAGGTTCACATTACTCAGTTTGCAGTGCTATTTTTTCCACGCTCATGTTAACAGATTAATAAAGCGTGCACATTACACACGGTTGCTGTCCAGCAGTGCGTTCAGCAGCGGTGCGTCTGCAGCAGTGCAGAGATCGTTTCCGCATCGAGTCTATTACTTAAAGTAACGGCGCATTGTTTGCAGTAAATATGAACATGGATTGACACGAAAATTTAGTAATTACACCATGAATGCATATTATTAAAGTCTACTGTGTTGCAATGCTGAAAAGCATTTTCAGTGACAATGTCTGGATTTGAAATCAAAATAATGGATGAATGTTGTGTTTGTGGTAAGCAGCCGCGGATCAGTAGCGGACTCTTCTGTGAAAGCACAGTCCGTGCTGCTTCCCCTCTCACAAGAGTCACCTAAGAAAGGAATTCACCACATTTTCAAAAATGAAATTCAGGCCCTGAATAAATGTCTAAAAATCCTGATTGGAGTATCACCCTTTACAGTTCTAAATGATAATTCTGCCGGTAATTCTGATAAGCTGTCGGACAAGGGCCGGGGGCCTGAGCGTTTCGGGCCAGGGCCGGGCTAGGGCCTAAATTTGAGGTCCGTGCAGGGCTCTGCCTCCTTCGTCTTGTCCTCACTCAATTTAAAGTGCTCTCACACAACTAAGGTCTTCGGCACTTTTGTCTTCTCTTCCAGATTAACTGAATCATGACGTTCACTCACTCATGGGCGATTCATATTCAAGCGTGAATGAGAACCGTTTTGCGGGGGATGCCAGGTGTTCGGAAAAAAAGAAAAGAATATTAGAATCTCAGAATTGAAAATCGAATGCCAATCCACTGAACGAATATTTGAATAATCGAATATTCTGGTCCAGCCCTACAAAAAATATACATTAACTTTATAGTTTCACTTCTATACGTTTAGCCGACTAAAAAAATAAATGTTCATAAAGGTTTCTTCAGAGACACTGAACTAGATAATCCACATAAAAGGTTTGCAAAGTAAATAATAAGCCGAGAATCTAGATGGTCCAGTTTGAGCAGTTTATTTTGATTTAATGTGATCTTATAATGAATGCACATCTGTTTTTGTTTAATTTTAGGTTGGGCTCTTTATATTTGTTTGTTTGACCTCACCCTATTTTCACAAAAACACTGCACTGTATGTGCATAGTATTGTGACAGTTCGGTTACTCCAGTTTTAGGGAGATTTGTTGGCATGCTTTTTATTTATCCAAAGCGTTAGGCAATATTGCACACACAACAGTGTAGTTGAAGGTTATTTTTGCAGTAGTATATTTATGTATGTACAGTATACTATTAAGGGTTTTGGAAATAAATGGCCAAATGCAGGAACATGTCATTTTCATTTTAGAGTTGTTTGCATGACTTTGCATACAGCGGGTACAGTATTAGATTTGCATTGACGGTTTTCTCTGTAATTCACCTCTCTGCCTGCAGGGGCGCTTTTGACTGCTGAACATGTGAAGGGCAGCGTCAATCTCTCTGTGGAGGAGGGCAAAGACACCATGCTCCATGTCTCTGAGTAAGTATATTGCATTGGATGCATATTTATATGCATATACATTCTGTCTTATTTCCCATTGCTGCTATTCTGTGTCTCTTTCAGTCAGGTGCAGTTCAGTGACGTCAACTCCATCACGCGTTATCTTGCACGAGTGGCTCCGGCGTTGGGACTCTATGGTTCTAACGTGATGGAGCAAACTGAGGTTAGATTTGGGAATCATATACTGTGTTTTCACTGGCTGTCTATAACAAATGACAACTATTTTATTGGTTTATGTTGACGACTTGCAGGTTGATCACTGGCTGGAGTTCAGTGCCCGTCGTCTCTGTGCTCAGTCAGATCTCTCTTCTGCTATGGGGGATCTGGATAAAGCTCTGGCACTGAGAACCTTCCTGGTGGGTCACAGTGTGACCCTGGCTGACCTCTGCGTCTGGGCTGCTCTCAAAGGTCAGTCATTTGGGTTTAAGATAAATTAGAAGAAGTTTTATAAATAAATAGTTCTCAAAAGTCAGTTTGGTGCTTCATCCACAGGAATTGGTGAGTCACAGGCCAAGCCAAACTCCTACCCTCATCTGTGTCGCTGGTTTTCGTTCCTGAGCTCTCAGGTGCCGTTCAGTTCAGTGGGCAGTAAATGGGCTAGCAAGATCTCTGCCATCAAAGCCACTGTGAGTATATTACCCACTGTAAATATGGTTGGCTATCTGACAGGCTATTGCGCATTTATGTGTTCTGTTGGGGGGAAAAAGTTTGACAACTATGTTTTTAGCCCGTGGAGAAGGAAAAAAAGCAGGATTTGGGAAAGTTTGTGGAGCTCCCTGGTGCTGAGATGGGAAAAGTAGTGGTGCGTTTCCCTCCTGAGGCTAGTGGGTAAGTAGCGTTGTCTATACAATGAAGGTCAGTCACAATATACATAGTCTCTTATGTTCACCAAGGCTCCATTTATTTGGTCCAGAATGAAGTAATTTAAAGAATTTCTTTACAACTCCTCAGATACCTGCACATTGGTCATGCCAAGGCAGCTCTACTCAACCAGCACTACCAGCTCAATTTCAAGGGCAAGCTCATCATGCGCTTTGATGATACCAATCCTGAGAAGGAGAAAGAGGACTTTGAGAAGGTATGATATTTTGCCCCCTTTCATACAGAATTATGGTCTTTGTCCTCTATAAGTGACCCATTACCTCTATAAAAAAAAAAAAGCTAGGGGTTTCCTTTCAGTAATTGTGACGGAAAACCATATTTGAACCAGCATCTCTGGGATAAGCACCAAGCCTCCGTACATGTCTACAACATGCACAGTATCCAAATATCCTTTGGCTAAGCTAACACCTTTTGCTACAGGTCATTTTGGAGGATGTGGCTATGCTACACATCAAACCAGACCAGTTCACCTACACAAGCGATCACTTTCCCACAATCCTGCGCATGGGAGAGAAACTTCTACAGGAGGGCAATGCCTACATAGATGACACTCCTCCAGATGTCATGAAACAAGAAAGAGAGCAAAGGGTCAAGTCTCGCAACCGCAAAAACTGTGAGCATCACCAGTACTGAACTTATTGCTTGTCTTCATCGCAGGAAATGTGATTTGTGCTGAACATGTTGCCTATATGTTGCATATCTTAATAACAGCTGTGGAGAAGAACATGCAGATGTGGGAGGAGATGAAGAAAGGCACAGAGTTTGGCCAGACCTGCTGCATGAGAGCAAAGCTCGACATGAATTCCAACAACGGCTGCCTGCGTGACCCCACACTCTTCCGCTGTAAGAACGCTCCTCATCCTCGCACCGGCAGCACTTACAAGTAAGTGAATATCACACATGTGGCGTGCTACTTAATGTTGCCAATGATAGCTTCCTCTAACTGATATTCCTCTTGTTTTTCACTTCCTCCATCCAGAGTTTATCCCACATACGATTTTGCGTGCCCCATTGTGGACAGTGTTGAGGGGGTGACGCATGCCTTGCGTACAACTGAGTACCACGACAGAGACGAGCAGTTCTACTGGGTAATAGATGCCCTTGGTTTGCGTAAACCGTACATCTGGGAGTACGCCCGACTCAATCTTAACAACACTGTGCTCTCCAAGAGGAAGCTCACTTGGTTTGTCGACCAGGGCTATGTGGATGGCTGGTTTGTATCCCCCTTGCTGTATTGACTTTATAGAAAAGAGCTCTTTTGGATTATATGGTTAAACTTCTCTCTCCTTATCTTTCCTTCCTGCAGGGATGACCCTCGTTTCCCAACAGTCAGAGGTGTGCTACGTAGAGGAATGACTGTCGAGGGACTCAAACAATTTATTGCTGCTCAGGTATGAGTTTTCACGTTTAGAATGACTTTTGGTAAAGAATTAAAAATCATTATGCAACAAGGTTGTGTTATACACTGGTTTTACCGTAGTATGGGCTGTTCTTTGGCATGGCACTAGTGAATAAATCACACATTTTATAAACAGTAATGACAGCAATTTTGTGTCACCATAAACCGTTATGTTTAACCATTTTAATTAATGGATTATTATTATTTTAAAAAATGCAAATTTTTCTGCTGTGTAAATTAGTCAGTCTTTTAATTTTTTTATTAGGGCTGTGCGATTAATCGAAATCGTCATAAAATCGCGATTTGAGCTTGCATGATTTCTAAATCGCTTTATAGCACGACTTTCCGCAACCCCGACCTCCCCACGGCATGCTATCTGAACCAATCAGAAAGCAGCGCGCCTAAATGGAGCACGAGAACAGAACAGACCGAGCGGGCATACAAACGTAACGCCAGGTTCACACACTCTGTCTGTGGTGCGTATTTTGGCTGCGCCCATGTTAACGGATCAGAGCATTTACACTGCATGCGGTTGCGGTCCAGCAGTGGGCTCCAGGAGCAGTGCGTCTGCAGCAGTCATGCTGCGATCGTTTCCGCACGGAGTCTATTTCTGCTGTGCTGCACGTGCTGAATTAAAGTGACAGCGCATTATTCGTGGTAAAAATTAACATGTATTGACAGGGAAATTTAGTAATTACACCATAAATGCATACAATTAAAGTCTACTGTTTCACAGTCAACACATGGATTTTTGGCTAGATTTAAAACAAGGAAAAGTGCACTTTTAGATAAACAAGGCAATAATAGGCACTCGTGGTAGTTAAACAGTTATATTTGAGTTTAAACATGAATATGTCTATGAAAGATTGTATTACTGTACTGTGATAAAAGAGAATCACAATGCTGAAAAAACATTTCACAAACGTTTGGATTTGAAATCGAAATAATGGATAAATGTTGTGTTTGTGGTAAACAGCCGTGGATCAGGAGTGGACTGCAAACGCGTCCTGTGCGAAAGCAAAATGAGTCTGTGCTGCTTCTGCACCGCATACACATACTGTATACACAAACTGCAGACGGAGTACGTGAACTTGGCGCAACAAATCTAGTTGAACATCTGAGGCAACGCCACAAAGAGCTCTATGACCAATGCATGGCAAAAAAAAATCCCTGAACGTGGGATTTGTGAGTCTGTGCTGCTTCTGCACCGCATACACATACTGTATACACAAACTGCAGACGGAGTACGTGAACTTGGCGCAACAAATCTAGTTGAACATCTGAGGCAACGCCACAAAGAGCTCTATGACCAATGCATGGCAAAAAAAAATCCCTGAACGTGGGATTTGTTTATTTTTTTTCCTGCCATATGTCTATTCTAGAGACATTTTGTTACACCTTTACTTAGTGATTATTTTGCCTTATGTCTGTTCTAGAGACATGTTACAGCTTTTTGATAAAGCTCTAATTGGTTTTCTTCTGGAAATATGTTTCAAATTCACACTGAATGCATTTGACTGTAAAGCATGTCTGTGTGTCAAAATCGTGATTAAAATCGAAATCGCAAAATTGATCAAAGAAATCGCGATATGTTTTTTTTGTCCATTTATAGTTTTATACACATGTGCAGTCTTTACACTTCAGGTTTGTTTATTTAATCAAACTCAGCTTGATTCACATTCTTTTTTGTTTTCTGCCCATTCCTCTCTGTCACAGGGAGGCTCGAGATCTGTAGTCAATATGGAGTGGGACAAGATCTGGGCGTTCAACAAAAAGGTAAATATTAAAACCTTGCCAGGGTTCATAATGGCTGCACCTGATCTCCAGCTGGTCCTTGTCATCCCATTCATTCACTAGTTTAAAAACCTTAAACTGAACAGCTGGTTAACATCTCTGCACTTTCCCAGTGATATTCTGTCAAGCGAATTAAATTTTTTTTTAATTAATTTTCAAAACTTTAGCCTCTAAGCTCACCAGCCTCTCAGTGCGTTCACCTTTAGTGCTCTACTCAGTCTTTCCCTTTTACATTTGCACGTCTCCTTCTCTCCCACTTTTTTCATTCTCTGTGACTAACTTACCTGAATGCACCTGCATTTAATTGTTGTTTTTTTTAAGTCAGAAAAATTGATATTATCTTAATTTATTTAACAGGAATCACTGTTTCGGTGTTGCTTTTAATTGTGCTTTCGTGTTTATTCAAGTCATATAATCATCATCTTTCAAAAGCTGCACACATGTTTGTAATTCTTCATCTGCACTTTATTTCTTGCGTCAAGCATGTCCGGAGCTCTTTAACACTCTGCTCATTACTGGAAGCTTCAGCCTTCTCTTCTTTTCTTGGTTTGGCACCATTCATTGTCTCATCCTTTTCTTTAATGAAAGAGTTCTGAAAAAATAATTCTGTCCTCTTTTACATACATTACAATTTTTGGGTGAGTGATTCCTTTAAAGGGATTTTTCACCCAAAAATGACAATACAAAAAAGTGTCTTTCCAAACCCAACCCCGAGACTTTTTCATAATTTTCAATGAAACCTGAGAGATTTCTTTCTCAACCCTGAAAGCCCATGCCACTTTTATGTTTAAGTAGGTCATGAAAATATTGTAAAAATAATCCATATGAATCAAGCAGTTTAATCGAGACACAATCACTTTGTCATAAATAGATTTAATTTTATTCACTTAGACATTGATCAACACACAAACACAGTTCACAGAAAAGTTTTTTACTTGTCACACAAGTACGGTACAACTTCTGTTGACCATATTTGATGTATGTATGCGCATTGATCAGTGTTGTTCATCTGTGAATAAAAGCCTAATTTGGATCTTTTCATCAAATGAGTTGATCGTGTCTCTTCAGGAGACTTGGATTAAACTGCTCATTCAAGTAGATTTCTTCAACAATGTCTTTATGTACTTTTTGAAGCTTGAAAGTTGGGGTGGAATGGACTTCCAGTTTAGATTCAGGAATGAGGTTTCATTATTTTAAAGATCTTGCGGGTTTGGAATGACATGAGGGTTAGTAAATGATAACACTTCTCATTTTGGGTTGAACTGTCCATTTAGCACCATCAACCCTTTGTACTAATATGGACCATATTTGATGTATGTATGCGCATTGATCAGTGTTGTTCATCTGTGAATAAAAGCCTAATTTGGATCTTTTCATCAAATGAGTTGATCGTGTCTCTTCAGGAGACTTGGATTAAACTGCTCATTCAAGTAGATTTCTTCAACAATGTCTTTATGTACTTTTTGAAGCTTGAAAGTTGGGGTGGAATGGACTTCCAGTTTAGATTCAGGAATGAGGTTTCATTATTTTAAAGATCTTGCGGGTTTGGAATGACATGAGGGTTAGTAAATGATAATAACACTTCTCATTTTGGGTTGAACTGTCCATTTAGCACCATCAACCCTTTGTACTAATATATCCGAGAGCAGGAATGTTGTTTTTGTAGCCAGGATCTATAAAGCCTCTTAATTTGTTCAGAGACATTATAGCCATTGGTTTAGGTTTCCTCTAATAGAGTTGTCTTATGATTAAAGTGGCCTGATTTAGATGATTGCGTAATCACATTGAAACACTTCGCGTTCTGTCTGTCTCTGAGCTCTGTGTCCCCTGCTCTACATTAAAGTGCATCTCACTCTTCTGTTTACAAGCTGCCAGTTAGCTGTAAAAAGGTACCTACTCCTCTTCCTCTTGTTCCTCTTCAAGTTTCCTCTGCCCCCTGCATTGTCTGTTCCTCGTTTCCCTCTAACTTTCTATTCCCTGATCTATGGCTTTCACAAAAGTCTATATCTGGCAAAATATTTTATTCCAGCATGAATTCTTCACACAAAAAAGGAAAAATTAACAAAACCAAAGTTTGACCTTTCGCTATTGCGGTATGTCTGTCTGCATTTAAAATCATAATTCATTAAATAAAGATCCGGTTTCAGGTTAATTTTACATAGAGTACACAGTGAATATGACACAGCATAGCTTGAAATCCAGAATTTCAAGTTTGGCACTCATGCATGTCCTGTTGGACAGCCTGGTCTGTAATCATGCACCTTGAAATCATCTATGACACAGATTTCATGTTTTTTTTCCCCCTTCTGACTTCCTCACATATGCAGCTTGTGTCTGTGTTTGTGCTATCGCTCATTTCCTCCCCTCATACAGCTTCTGGCAGATTCTATAGAAAGTGAAAATACATTTAGAACAATTCGTGTTGTTCAGTCAAACCTAAATTAGCTTTAGCGCTCCCCAGTGACACGTCTCAAACCTTTTGCTTTTGATTTCTTTCTAAAACCCTGTTAATGGTGATCAACTCCCTCATGTCCCAGTCAGAGAAAATAAATACTTACACTCTTGCTGTTGTGAACCTACCTAAATAAGGGTTCCAAGCAGTTATGGGCATCAGTTATGCACCTCTGTGGCTGTAACAGTCTGTTTGGTGCAGTGTTTGGCTTTCCTTGCTCATCATTTCACTCTTCTCTACCTGTCCTCACTCATCTGTCGATCCATACAGAGCAGTGTGAGAGCAAAGAAGCTTTGGTGGTTTTATGTGGGCTGTTATCTAAAGAATTATTTTCTCCCCTCTCTCTCACCCTCCTTGTATAGGTCATTGACCCAATAGCCCCAAGATACACTGCCCTACTAAGCTCGCAGGTCGTTCCAGTCTGCATTTCTGAGGCCAAGGAGGAGATGAAAGAGGTTGCCAAACATCCCAAGGTAATAAAAACGGCAATCACACACATCTAAAGAACTTGTCTGTGCCATAAAAAATAATTTTTAGTTACTGTCACAGTTAAGTGAGTCACATCCTATCTCCAGAATGCAGATGTGGGAATGAAGCTAGTGTGGTACGGGCCAAAGGTCTTTATTGAGGGTGCGGACGCAGAAACTTTCACAGAGGGTGAGACTGTCACCTTCATCAACTGGGGAAACATCATCATCACCAAAATTCACAGGTAAAATGCTCAAAAAATGTTTACAGCAGACAAGCATAGCTTTAAATGTGAATTATTAAGGTGAACGAAACACAATTTTCGTCGCAGCTCCCTCCAAAAATATACATGCCCCCTTACGTTTTGTGCTCTGGCACCAACCCTTTTAAAATGTAAAATGACTTATTTTGTTTATGTATTTTAAAAATGTAATTTATTCACGTGATGGCAAATATTAACTTTTAGCAGCCATTAAGAAAATGTTTTAAAAATAAATTGTAACATTATAAATGTCTTTACTGTCATTTTAGCTCAGTTTTATTGTGTCATTGCTGTATAACGGTAATTACAAAAAAATACTGATCCCAAACTTTTGAATGAATTTTGTCTTTGTGTCTGCAGGGATGCCAGTGGAGCGATCACGTCACTAGATGGTCGTCTGAACCTGGAGAACACTGATTATAAGAAGACCACTAAGATCACCTGGCTAACTGAGTCCAGCCATGCTCCATTTGTGCCTACTGTCTGCGTCAACTACCAGCACCTCATTACCAAACCGGTTTTGGGCAAGGATGACGATTTCAAGGCTTACATCAACAAGAACAGCAAGGTGTGGTACTCAAGTCTGTTGGGGTGTTGACTGTGTTTCTGTGGTAACGCATGCATCACAGCTAACATAAGTTTTCAGTTCTGTTTTGGGCTCCTTTCTTTTGTGAAAATTAATCTATAATGCATAAATACTAGGGATGTAACGATTCACTCGTTTTCTTGATGCATCGATTACAAACCCTGACGACATATGCATCGATTTCGGACAGTAATCGATTTAAAACATTAAGAATTAATCGCGATTTCTTTGCACATTAAATTACTACAAGCACGAATTAATGGAGATCTTGAACCGTGTTCGTGCCCTCGCATCTCTCCTTCACGCGCTCCACTATTTACCGCCTGTGACTGTCACAGGATTGCGCTCACGCTCCGTTCGTCTCACCGAAACATTTTTTGAGCAGCTGATGTGTGATTTCTCCTTAGTGTACTCATGGCCAGTAATCCTAAAGTGAAGTAGTTTTACTTTTTTGTAGTTTTTTTTGTAGCTCTTGGTCATACCGACAACATTACCTGAGCAGTCGAAGGCTGCACATTTATTGCATGGACAGAGCAAAAATGTGTCTAAAGCATATACGCACAGTTCCATTGAATGATAAATGTGTTTTAACAATGTCGTTGAACCGAATGCACGAAGGAAACTTAAAATAACCACAGCATTAACAACAACCTTGAAATAAGAGCGTGAGGTTTATCTGATAATCAGATGCATGAAAGTAGCATTAAAGAGACATTAGGTGCGTTTTCTTTGAGAATCATCATTCGCCGATGGATTGGAAAAGTGAAATACTATAGCATTTTATTTTATGAAAATGAGATAAAGAAGTTTTCGCACTGAAAGAGAAGTGATCACGCACTCATAGAACTTAAGACATGCCAGGCTATATCTGCAGCTAAACTGAATAAAAAGCAGAATGAACTTCGATTACAAACCCTGACGATGCATATGCATCGATTTCGGACAGTAATCGATTTAAAACATTAAGAATTAATCGCGATTTCTTTGCACATTAAATTACTACAAGCACGAATTAATGGAGATCTTGAACCGTGTTCGTGCCCTCGCATCTCTCCTTCACGCGCTCCACTATTTACCGCCTGTGACTGTCACAGGATTGCGCTCACGCTCCGTTCGTCTCACCGAAACATTTTTTGAGCAGCTGATGTGTGATCTCTCCTTAGTGTACTCATGGCCAGTAATCCTAAAGTGAAGTAGTTTTACTTTTTTGTAGTTTTTTTTGTAGCTCTTGGTCATACCGACAACATTACCTGAGCAGTCGAAGGCTGCACATTTATTGCATGGACAGAGCAAAAATGTGTCTAAAGCATATACGCACAGTTCCATTGAATGATAAATGTGTTTTAACAATGTCGTTGAACCGAATGCACGAAGGAAACTTAAAATAACCACAGCATTAACAACAACCTTGAAATAAGAGCGTGAGGTTTATCTGATAATCAGATGCATGAAAGTAGCATTAAAGAGACATTAGGTGCGTTTTCTTTGAGAATCATCATTCGCCGATGGATTGGAAAAGTGAAATACTATAGCATTTTATTTTATGAAAATGAGATAAAGAAGTTTTCGCACTGAAAGAGAAGTGATCACGCACTCATAGAACTTAAGACATGCCAGGCTATATCTGCAGCTAAACTGAATAAAAAGCAGAATGAACTGATGAAACGAAATTGATGAAATGCTAATTGAGGTATAATTTATTACAGTACATAAACTATAAAGTATATTTTCTACCTTATTCTGTGCAGAAAATTAAAATAATTGTTTGTAGTATATAAAGTCGGGAATATATTAGGGGAAAAATTATAGATTACAAATGACTGATTGTTGTCCAGCAGTGTATTTGATTTTGATTTCTTTATAGCAAATTCAAAGTAAGAGCAGGACTCTGGAGCAGGTGGAGCAGGAGACGGCCAGGGGCCAAAGAAACAGACACGGTGAGAGACAAAATCACAACGCTTGGCTGTCAGATACCCTTTACGTGGTTCCACAAGGTGTTGCTAACTATTTGAGTGGAGACTTGAGAAAGTTTTGCAGTTGTTTTAGTACTGCCACAACTGGTTTTGTCCTCCAAGACTAAACCCTAAACACAGTCTGTACTGTCTGAATGTCTTTTTCAGATTTTAAGATGTGTTTATGAACACTTCACTGAAAGATATTCAGTTTTGCATTGAGGAAATGTGGCATTTGCAAGCAGGTACAGTAGATTCACTCACTTATTTTGTGTTTCTCAATATAGGCTGGGACTAGAGGCAAAGAAAGAGGAAAACCTGGCTGATTGGTACTCACAGGTACACTTTGTTCAAATATTTTTGTAAAGTAGGAGAACCGTTTGGTTGTTCATCGGTTTTTTTTTCTTTTTTTTTTTTTTTTACCAAAATCATCGTTTTTGCTGTTTTCAGGTGATCACCAAGGCCGAGATGATCGAGTATTACGACGTCAGTGGCTGTTACGTGTTGAGGCCCTGGTCTTATGCTATCTGGGATGCCATCAAAGAATTCTTTGACCGGGAGATCAAGAAGCTGGGTGTGGAGAACTGCTACTTCCCCATGTTTGTCTCTCAGGCTGCCCTGGAGAAAGAGAAGACCCACATAGCAGATTTTGCTCCGGAGGTGAGGAGATGGAAATAAAGGAATAAAAGGATACGAGCAACACTGTGCTACAGATACTTTTGATACTTGTATATTCTTTATTAATATTATTCAGCAAGGATGCAATACATTTATTTAAAAATTACAGCATTTATTATGGAAAAGTATCACATTTTCACAAAAAATAAGCAGCACAACGGTTTTCAACATTGATAATAAAAATAATATTTTACTGAAATGCCAAATCAGGATATTAGAATGATTTCTGAAGGATCTTGTGACATTGGAGTAATGATGCTGAAAATTCCGCTTTGTCATCACAGGAATAAAGAACATTTTAGAATATATTACAATAGAACACAGTT
This sequence comes from Sinocyclocheilus grahami, assembly GCF_001515645.1. NCBI lineage: Eukaryota > Metazoa > Chordata > Actinopteri > Cypriniformes > Cyprinidae > Sinocyclocheilus > Sinocyclocheilus grahami. The sequence continues at coordinate 226,181 of NW_015506481.1, read as the reverse complement.
ATTTTAAATTGTAATAATATTTCATGATGTTATTGTTTTTACTGCATGTTTTAATGTTGTTGTTTTTTTGTAATGGATAATTGGAATGAGATATTATGTTGGATCCTACAGTATAATGTAATATTTTGGAACTTCAACTCCGATTTGTGCGTTTTATCTGCAAATGTCTGTAGGTTGCTTGGGTGACAAGATCAGGAAAGACAGAGCTGGCGGAGCCCGTCGCTGTGCGCCCCACTAGTGAGACAGGTGAGCAACTGCAGCTGTATCTTACATGGACTTTTTTTATTATCTATTTAATAAATTCAATCCCTTCTTTCATTGATGCAGTCATGTATCCTGCCTATGCCAAGTGGGTCCAGTCACACAGAGACCTGCCAATCAAACTCAACCAGTGGTGCAACGTCGTGGTCAGTTTTAGCCTCAATCGTACACTTTTGCAAACACATCTAAATTAAGGACCTGTGTCTTCACTTTGCTTTTTGCTTTTCTCAGCGTTGGGAGTTCAAACACCCCCAGCCCTTCCTGAGAACCAGAGAGTTCCTTTGGCAAGAAGGACACACAGCGTTTGCCACCAAAGAGGAAGCCGTAGAGGAGGTAAGATGTGATCTATCACACCTCATTCGTAGCTTACTATTTACATGCAGATCCAGAAGTAATTTGTACCATGGTTCAGATCCTCCTACTCTTTTATCCATCATGTGTGCAGGTTCTGCAGATTCTGGACCTGTATGCTCGAGTGTACGAGGAGCTGATGGCCATCCCTGTGGTCAAGGGCAGGAAAACAGAGAAGGAGAAGTTTGCAGGAGGAGACTACACCACCACTGTGGAGGCTTACATCTCAGCAAGCGGCAGAGCTATTCAGGTTAGCCTTGAATTTGCAAAACCTCCAGATACTGCTAATTTAAAGGGGTAGTTCACCCAAAAATGAAAATTCTGTCGCTATTTACTTTACTCATGTTGTTCCTGTAAGACCTTCGTTGTTCTTCAGAACACAAATGATGTTTTTGACCTTCTGACCTTGCATAGACAGCAACACAACTGACAAGTTCAAGGCCTAGAAAGGTAGTGAGGACATTGTTAAAGTAGTCAATAGTCCATGTGACATCAGTGGTTCAACTGTAATTTTATGAAGCTATGGGAATACTTTTTGTGCACAAAGAAAATAAAATAATGATTTTATTCAACAATTTATGTTCTTCCATCTAGCACACATACAAAAACAATGAGAAAAATCTTTGAGTTAGACCATACCTCTACTGCTGCAGAGAGATAGTTACTTTTTATTGCATCAATCATATGGACATTACCTTAGCATTTAGTTAGCATTTAGCATTTATTGTAGCAGCATCAAAGTACTGCAGTAAGATCTGAAACTCTCCTCATCACTCTCACAGGGTGCCACATCTCATCACCTGGGCCAGAACTTCTCCAAGATGTTTGAGATCGTCTTTGAGGACCCTAAGAGACCAGGTGAGAAGCAGCTGGCCTACCAGAATTCATGGGGCATCACCACACGAACCATCGGAGTCCTGACAATGGTTCATGGAGACAACATGGGCCTAGTGCTGCCACCCAGAGTAGCTTGTCTACAGGTACGCTGGAGATCCATCATTTCTTCTTCCTGTTTATAATGGATCATAGCATTGTATTCAAACTTACACTGTGATTCACAGGTCATCATCATTCCTTGTGGCATCACAGCCACTCTCCCAGAAGCAGAGAAAGAGCTTCTGTTGGCCCAGTGCTCCAAATATCTTTCTAAACTAGAGAAGGCCGACATCAGAGTCAAGGCAGACCTGCGTGATAATTACTCGCCTGGCTGGAAGTTCAATCATTGGGAGCTGAAGGTATGGAGGTTCTCTCTCGCTGCATTATCATAACAAAAACACAAAGGCTTTATGTCTGACTTCCTGTTTTCTGAATGCAGGGTGTGCCCATAAGGTTGGAGGTTGGGCCAAAGGACTTAAAACGGGGTCAGTTTGTAGCAGTAAGAAGAGACACGGGAGAAAAGCTCACTGTGCCAGAGGCTGACGCTGAGAAGAAAATCCTAAACCTTCTGGAAGAGATCCAGAACAACCTTTTTAAACGGTACAAACAGCTGCTGACCTGGTGTCACCACATTAAAGCTCTGAGTTCCATCAGATGCAGAATGACTTAGGATTTGTTAACTTGTCACAGGGCCTCTGATGATTTGCACAAACACATGGTTGTGGCTGATACGATGGAGCAATTCCAGAAAGATCTGGACCTGGGAAGAGTAAGTAAACAATGTGGATTCAGAGATGTTTGGTCACTTTCTTTTTCCATCAAAATTAGAATTTTGCCTATTTCATATAATTTCTCACAGATTGTGCAGATTCCCTTCTGTGGAGGCATTGAGTGTGAGGACTGGATTAAGAAGACAACCGCCAAGTAAGAGATGTGTCCATTTCTCCATGCTTTTGGGTAGGGGTGCTCTGATTGATCAGCTACCGATCACTATCGGCCGATAATCGCTTTGGGATGTTTGATCGGCGGTCTCTAAAAAGGCCGATCTCAAGCTGATGACGCTGCTGTGAGAGGTTTGGCACGACATGCAGCGTCAGGAAAGAGAGAGCGCGAGTGTCTCACACACACACACACACATGCGCGCGCGTGCGTGCGGTCTTTCCGTACAACACTCAAACAGTGGCAGTTTTTTTTTTTTTTTTATATAAATGCGTGGTTTTGAACCAATGTAAACAATGGCAGGAGGCTTAAAAGTATAGACGTGATACCAGCTAAATTGAATTATTGTACTAAATCGCAGAAAAGTAGGCTACAGTACATACTTTAGACTGCTATTCCTCACTCTGTGAAGTAACGTGAGGGAGGAAACTAGTTGACGTTAGCTAGTTAATTAGCCATGTTATCTGCCTCGGTAGCAAGCCAAATAGTATTTATTTCAACACTGAAACAAACGGCAGGTGGGTCTCTGTCTTGATCGGGGGTGAAAGAGGGAGAAATGAAGATGACACAGATATATAGTTTATGTTCGACTTGGAAGTATTTATTTAGCGATCTGCGCTAAGACGTCATCTGTACGGAACATGGTTAGTCACCCGAAAAATTCCCATACGACAGACTTAGTCTTTTTAGACAGGGGAAAAAGTTCCAGGGATTCATCTCCTTCGGCCATCCTACACTAGAGCCCTGCATGGGTCTCAAATATAGGCCCTAGCCCGGCCCTGGCCCGAGATGCTCAGGGCCTGGCCCGGGTCCGGGTCCGACAGCTCATCAGAATTCTTGGTCCGAGCCCGTCTTTCCCCCCCCCCCCCTCCCCCACAACACCTTACACACCCCTCTCACTCACTCACAACACACACTCCCTCCCTCTCACTCACTCACAACACACACTCCCTCCCTCTCACTCACTCACAACACACACTCCCTCCCTCTCACTCACTCACAACACACACTCCCTCTCACTCACACACTCTCCCTCTCACACTCACACTCTCCCTCTCACACTCACACATTCTCTCTCACACACACACACACACAC
>NW_015506481.1:220614-222639 GCF_001515645.1 Sinocyclocheilus grahami | reverse complement strand
CCCCCCCCCCTTCTCCCAAAACAGCTTATACTACTGTTTCAGCTATTAAAATAGTTCAGTTTTGTATGTAATGTCAAAGTCATTATATTTCGTTTCGTTTTAAGTTAATTTAGAAAAACGTTTGGAGCATTTTTTTTGTTCGTTAAATGTAAGTTTTAGTTTTTTTTAAAGTAACGACCAAGCATCCAGCGGCAGACAGTGAGTTGATCATAGCCTATGTTTGATCAATTTAGCCTTCTCAAATAATCACGACTTGCCTAAAATAAAATCTATAGATATAAAACAGTTCAAGCATATTGCAATGTTTGTTTAAATGTTTTACCTATATAAATGTGCACTATTAGATGCATATCTAATGGTTTATGCGGAGAGCTAAAGCGCGCTTTACAGGACATGGAGGCGCCGGCGCGATCACTTGCATTGGAAACAACTTAAAATATGCCGTAATTATTGCTCATAAAGGTAAGAGTAATACATCACTTGGAACTGTAAAGGGTCTACTTTTTATTTGTGTGCACTCACAATATCAACAAAGCGTTGTGCTTTTATAAAATAAAGGATACATACAGAATGTGCTTTCTGCAATTTCGGCCAGGAGCGCTTCATAATGATGAACCGAAACTCAGCGAATACTTGCTAAATATATAAAACTTGCTAAATATATCTATAGAAAGTTTTAAATTACTACTTTAAAACTAAATAATTTGAATCAAAAACTAAAACTCTTTTTACGGATTTTATACAATCCGTAAAGATGCATTTCTCAGGATCAGGATCGTCGTCTTCATCTTTGCGACACGGACTCAGAAAACACTAATTTATTAATAAATAATTCAAATATCTAATTTCCCCCCCCCGTCACATTCAAGGTAATTACTTTTGCTGGGGCTTTGCGGCATGCTTTAGCCTATTGCGTGCGTTTTTTGCTGTCATGTGCAAGGATATGTTTGCAGATTCTGTAAAATTTTAGTGGTTTTGAAACCGTGACTTTTCCAAACCGCGGTATACCTTGAAACCGGTTATCGTCCCATGGCCAGTATGTATGTATGTGTGTGTGTGTGTATATATATATATATATAAGCATGATATTATAGACAACTTTTTGTATATTAGATTAAGTGAATATATATTTAATTTATATATTTAATTTTAAATAGAATTATAATTAGAAACTATATATATATATATATATATATATATATATATGCATGCATGTATGTATGTGTGTGTGTATATATATAATTTACAAATGTTTATTTTAAGTGTTTTAAATATTAAAATGTTTGTTTTAAATATATTAATTTCTTTTAAAGCTCTTGTGACTACTAAAGGCTAAAATAATTAAAATATTATTAAAAAAATATTTCCTTTCTCAATATTCTTTTGTGACAATCTCATGATTAGGGCTGGGAAAAAAATATCTATCTCGATATTAATCGATTATCATTTTTATGGAACTATATCGATTCTTAAATCCCAAGAAACGATTAATCTAGCCTGTTTTCAGTTAATGGATGTAACGTTGAAGGGCACCTCCCATCCAATAAATCACAATAAGCATTGTGCTTTGGTACTTTTAAAATGAAACAAAGTCTCAGATTTCAAATTCTGCCCATTGTATTGCAGTATTCAAACAATAAATGCTGTTTTGGCACTGTTTAATGTGGAGTGACAGATCGCTGTAGCGCCTCAGTTCAACAGACGCAGCAGCGTGAGGCGCACGTGATCTGATAATCTCCTCCACATTAATACCAGCTTCGGCACAAAATAAACATGACTAAACATCCGAAGGTAAGTTAAAAGAAAGAGTACAACTTTACAATCTGTATCTTGTCATGTAATCTCTCAATCAGTGTTTCAGCCGCGCAAAGACGTCAATATAACTGCTTGTAAACAATGTCACGTAACGTCACATTTACCTCAGAAAAACATTCGGTGACCATAAACTCATTAGTCAGATATGAAAATGAACCGTAGAGAGGAGCATTTTGCTAAATATATGCACCATATAACATATTCATTATA
>NW_015506481.1:211074-214518 GCF_001515645.1 Sinocyclocheilus grahami | reverse complement strand
AAATAGAAACTATATATATATATATATATATATATATATGCATGCATGTATGTATGTGTGTGTGTATATATATAATTTACAAATGTTTATTTTAAGTGTTTTAAATATTAAAATGTTTGTTTTAAATATATTAATTTCTTTTAAAGCTCTTGTGACTACTAAAGGCTAAAATAATTAAAATATTATTAAAAAAATATTTCCTTTCTCAATATTCTTTTGTGACAATCTCATGATTAGGGCTGGGAAAAAAATATCTATCTCGATATTAATCGATTATCATTTTTATGGAACTATATCGATTCTTAAATCCCAAGAAACGATTAATCTAGCCTGTTTTCAGTTAATGGATGTAACGTTGAAGGGCACCTCCCATCCAATAAATCACAATAAGCATTGTGCTTTGGTACTTTTAAAATGAAACAAAGTCTCAGATTTCAAATTCTGCCCATTGTATTGCAGTATTCAAACAATAAATGCTGTTTTGGCACTGTTTAATGTGGAGTGACAGATCGCTGTAGCGCCTCAGTTCAACAGACGCAGCAGCGTGAGGCGCACGTGATCTGATAAGCTCCTCCACATTAATACCAGCTTCGGCACAAAATAAACATGACTAAACATCCGAAGGTAAGTTAAAAGAAAGAGTACAACTTTACAATCTGTATCTTGTCATGTAATCTCTCAATCAGTGTTTCAGCCGCGCAAAGACGTCAATATAACTGCTTGTAAACAATGTCACGTAACGTCACATTTACCTCAGAAAAACATTCGGTGACCATAAACTCATTAGTCAGATATGAAAATGAACCGTAGAGAGGAGCATTTTGCTAAATATATGCACCATATAACATATTCATTATACATTTTACTGTTCTTCAATGTTTAATTTGTTTGAATAAATCCAAGTTTTTATGACAGCCACCATTGTTTATATAAAAAAAATGAATTGAAGCTACAAATATTATGTAATTGTAACTTTATTATTTTAAAGACTTCATTAAGTGTAATTTGAACAGATCAGTCAATTTTAACCTTCAATATTATAGTAATGTAGTACCAACTGACCATGTCAAACTGTATGTCAAAATGTATATTTTATAACATTAGATGAGAGATTTTTTTCATTGAGAAAATTTGGTATGTACTGTACCTGATATATATCCAAAATAATCGATATTGAATCGAATTGGTAATGGAATGGAATCGCAAGCTTGTGAATGAGAATCTAATCAAATCGTGAAATTTGTGTCAAAACCCAGCCCTACTCATGATGTCAGAACAGAAAAGAATTAACGATAGAAGCAGAAATATCAATTTTATGAAACAAAAGGAAAAAATATAATTATATATATATATATATATATATACACACACATACACTGAAAATTATAAACGCAAAACTTGTTTTTGACCCATTTTTCATGAGGTGAGGCCGGTTGGATGTACTGCTAAATTCTCTGAAACGCCTTTGGTGATTGCTTATGGTAGAGAAATGAACATTCAATTCACGGTCAACAGCTCTGGTGGACATTCCTGCAGTCAGCATGCCAACTGCACACTCCCTCAAAACTTGTGACATCTGTGGCATTGTGCTGTGTGATAAAACTGCACATTTTAGAGTGGCCTTTTATTGTGGCCAGCCTAAGGCACACCTGTGCAATAATCATGCTGTCTTATCAGCATCTTGATATGCCACACCTGTGAGGTGGATGGATTATCTCGGCAAAGGAGAAGTGCTCACTAACACAGATTTAGACAGATTTGTGAACAATATTTGAGAGAAATAGGCCTTTTGTGTACATAGAAAAAGTCTTAGATCTTTGAGTTCAGCTCATGAAAAATGGGGGCTATATATATATATATATATATATATTACATTTTTCATGGGAGATGTTGGTTACCATTAACACTTTCTTTCCTGTGTCCTCAGGGATCAAGACCTGGAGCCTGGTGCACCTTCAATGGGAGCCAAGAGTCTGTGTATCCCCTTCGAGCCCTTGAAGACCCTGCAGGCCGGTCAGATGTGCGTCAGCGGCAAAGAGCCTGCGCAGTTCTACACGCTGTTTGGTCGCAGTTACTGAGACAGTTTTTCATCCCTAAATAATGACTCCCCTTCTCCTCTTCTTGTCAAATGCACTTGCAGAATAACTTAAGACATCCATCATCTCCTCTAACCACTCAAAATACTGCTTTTTACTATATTTTAGAGCAATCCCCTCTATTTTTCTGGTCAGAGGTTTACTAGCTGACAGGCAGAGTTTTAGGCTGAGATTATATGTTCTATACGGCCATACTAAACCTTTGCACATTTTTGTCCTAAATAAATGTCTGACCATTGTAATGAACTAAACATCTGTAACATTATCTGTAATAAAGGGATTCTTAATTTATATCATTTTTTTGTGCTTGTCATGACTGTTGTGTCTGGTTTGTGTGCATGAGGATCAGATATTGTGTTTTCTGAAATTACGTAACACTCCAAGGCATTTTACAGGATTTATATTTCATATTGCAATGCTGATCAATAATTGACCAATATTCTGAACTATTTTTTTTTATTAATGTCTCAATGTTTTTGCTCAAACAGCAAAGGTATTTTTACGAGCATAAAGGTATGTGTATATGTATATATATATATAATATAAAAATGCTGAATAAACACACATACATGCACATTAGCTCAAATGCAAATATTGATCATACAATTATGCATAATGCAAATTAAGAGAAAAGTAAAATAAGAGAAAAAAAACCAGTACTAAATTAAAAAGTGCTGAGTGGTAGTAATGTAGAAAAAATAAGGATATGGGTATAAAAATATCAAATAAATAGTTTGTATAATTCAAACGTTTGAAGTCTTAAAGCTTTCTTCAAATATTCTCTAATATGAGTATTATCCATATACAGTCGTACCTCAGTAAACAAAGTTTTTTTTTGTTGTTGTTAGTAAACTTGGGTTTATGAATGTGAAATTTGTTCCGATTCGTTTTGTTATAGCGCGACTCAAGTCCCTGTGAATCTCGCGAGAGTTGCGCACTATGGTTACCGTCTAGACGAGAGCGCGTGCTGGGCGTGTTGTAAAGCACAGGTGCGCCCCGCTCGCTCCGCCTGTTCGTGGGACGTCAGATTCTCGACAGAAAACTGCGGAAGCAATGCGTGGAAAAACTATTTTAGGCTATCAGCGTTTCATTCCACCTGTTGCGATTTCTTTATGACGGTAAGTGGGCTGTTGTCTTTTTATTGGCTTACACGACGTTTATTGCTGTTCAGTACACAGTATGTGGCGTAAAAAATCGTTTATTTACATCCAAGTTTCTTTTAATATGACCTCTACATTGTTGAAAAGCCAAAGCAACGTACATTTAATCAGAATAGCGATACCTGATTGTGTGTGTGTGTGTGTGTGTATATATATATATACACACACACACACACACAATCAGGTAT
>NW_015506481.1:208883-211032 GCF_001515645.1 Sinocyclocheilus grahami | reverse complement strand
TTTTTTTTTATATATATAGATTTTTTTTTTAGTGTTCTCAGTCTTCACAGACACAGAGACCCTCATCCAAGTCTGTTAACCAACCCAGGGTCCCCTATATAATTTTTTTTCTTTACATTTTTATTAATGTTACATTTTAATTTGGAACATAATTGCATCCTGCTTAACAGATGATTGTTTACACGTGTTAACTGATTATATTAATAATTTAATGTAACAATTTTGCCTATCTTTTACAGAAAATAATTACTGCTATGAAAGATCGGTTATGTAAAATTGACAAGTTAGAAAATACATAAACGTTTAAATATTTTAAGAAGGTGTAGATCACGTGGAATAAAATTGTACATTCAAACAACAGTTTGCATATCTAATAGTGCTGTGTTCAAAATATCGATACGACGATGTATCGTCACAGAGATTTGACGATACGAGTATCGGTACAGCTGGCCCTGTATCGATACTGTGGCACGTGTGCAGCAGTGGACCACGCTTAATTTTACAACGTTTAAAATTTAGTAGAACAGTGCGAGGTTTCTAAAAAAGAATGAATAGAGCATCTGTTAATAATCTGGCCGCAGAGGAACACAACGGGGTTGCCTGATATAAAGAGACGTAATCCCCAAAACTATGGGAGTATTATGTGACAGGATTACCTGCCGGAGTTGACAGTCGTGTACTTTTACGTGTGAGAAGGGTACGTCGCCTCCACAGACGCGTGATAAGTACGTCGTTTGAGAAGTACGTCGCCTCCAGACTGTGACGCCAAATACCTCAAATAGCGTTCAATTAAATTATTCTCGGTTTTACATTATTATTTTACTACAAATTATACACCATCAACAGAGCTGAAAATTAATTGTATTTTCACAATAACATCAACTTTACAGACACATAAATTCATTAATTATTTAACATATTATTCTGATATGTGCCATTCTGAGGTTTTACTTTTGATATATCGGTTATGGTAATCATTTTACTTAACACTCTGGTATGGTGCTCACAGTTGTGCGAATACATTAGCTCAGGAGATGAGTCGATACATCATGTTGTTCAAGAGAAGGTGATGAAATGGTATTTTAATAGAATTGTTAAAGAAGTGTATAAACAATGCAGGTGCATTTTGAAACATTAAATTGCACTGTCACTAACGATTATTTTGTTAAATGAGCAATCTACTGATGATTTGGTATTTTATGGATTGGTTTGTGGTGTGTGTCAGGTGTGTTTGATTAGGGTTGGAGCTAATTCTGCAGGCCAGGTGCACTTCATTGCTTATCCCTAGGACCTGGTTCTTAGTCCTGGTCATGGGAACCCCCTGCTATGCACATTTTGCATGTCTCCCTTATTTAACACACTTGGTTCAGTTCATCAGCTTGTTAGAAGAGAGCTCCATGAACTGAACTGTGTCAGATAAGGGAGACATAAAGAATTATAATTTAATGCAAGTTGATTTTGGCAGTTACTCATAAAAGGCAACACCATCTGCAACAGACATGCTGGTGTCCTGACAATTTATCTTACCCGGGCACATCAATATTGTGTCATTTTTCTCATGCTGAACAACAATATTTAATGTATCTGCATTACTGTAAGGGTAGGTTTAGGGTTGGGGTAGGTGTAGACTTCAATAAAACACAATCTAATAGGTAGAAAAAATTATTTATAGAATGGCTCGTAATTGTAGTACACGCGCGTTTATTGAAATGTTAACCTAATCTACGTTCCAGAGAACTCGGATATAATAACTATTATAATATTATATTATATTTATAAGTATAATATTATATTTTACATAATTATATAGCCTATAATATACTTTATATAAAAATATATTATAGTATATAATATCTACATAGAGACGTTATTTCCGGGTCCAATACATTGGTTTTCGTGCACGTCAATAAGTCATTGACAGATTTGAAGCATATTTACATTACTTCTTTTATTCTATTTATTCTAATAATTATAATTATTAAATAATTATGTTGATTATTTATTCTATTCTATCTTTTATTCTTCTTCAGTTTTTTCTGCCTTTTTTAATTATTTCATTTATAAATTCATAAAAAAACGACTAATAAAGTGTATATTATACACGATATATTATAATCACATTGCACTTGCCTAAAGTTATAGGTGTAAT
>NW_015506481.1:198396-206523 GCF_001515645.1 Sinocyclocheilus grahami | reverse complement strand
TATTTACATTACTTCTTTTATTCTATTTATTCTAATAATTATAATTATTAAATAATTATGTTGATTATTTATTCTATTCTATCTTTTATTCTTCTATTTTTGCTGCCCTTTTTCAATTATTTCATTTATAAATTCATAAAAAAACGATATATTATACACTTTATATTATAATCACATTGCACTCGACTAAAGTTAAAGCGAGAAAAGGTGTCGTTTTAACGAGAAAAGGTGTCGTTTTAACGACAAAAGATGTCGTTTTAACGACAAAATATGTCGTTATTACGAGAAAAGATGTAGTTTTAACAAGAAAAGGTGTCGTTTTAACGAGAAAAGATTTTTAGTTTAACGTTAAAACGACATAACATCTCCTTATTACGACATAATTGAGTGGAAAAAAATGTGTGTGGCATCAATGCGTCACCGTACGGAGCAGATGGTGTTTTGTGTGCTGAAAAGCGGCGCAATTGACGGCGTCGCTAATGTTTAAAACGCCGCAATTGGCGGCGTTTTATGTAGTGTAAAAGCGCCGTAAATTACGCCTTTTAAGGGATAATGAATGCCGCAACTGATGGCGTTTTTGATATTACAGATATTTTATCAGTTGTTTATTATTCATGCAACAATACATATTGCTGTTATAGTTTCAATTAACCATTGCTATATTATAACTTTGTGCTCTTATGTATGTCTTTAGAATGATTTTGTTAAAATGTAACTATAAGGCTATACTGAATGAAATGGCATAGACATGTTTGCATATTTAATTTCAGTCTGTAACCTGTTGTTCTACAGGTCTCTATACTAGAGTTAAATGCTACCTTTTTAGGCTAAATTCCATGCACTATACTGTAGGAATAGGCTGCGCGTGGGTGTGAGCACAATGCAGATAAGGAGCTCTTACTGGAAAGACTGCACAGTAGCCTAAAGCCTACCTCTTGTTGGATTTATACAAATTAAATCAATTTGTTTTCGATTGTTTCATTTAAGTAGACAATTCAAGCTGTCTATAGACATAGAACCTATTTTACAAAAACAATTTGTAACGTTTTGTTGTTATTGTGGAAGTACACAAAATAAAGCAGACATTTATATTTCTTTCCTCTATTATCACAATGCAAGGGATCGCGCCGGCGCTGCCGACCCGAGAAGTGCAGTGTTGCGCTTTGTATGAGATATAGGCTAGTCTATATTTGCAAGAGCATATGCAGCAGCCAAACATGAAGAAAAGTTATTGAGACTAACTTGCTGAGCGGCACATCAGATGAACTCTTATGCTGCGTGATAGGACAGGCTTGAAAAGTGTTATTTCAGGGCCGTCCACGCACAATAGCATAAGCCTTTTTTCCCCTTTATTTTTTACTTACAAATAAAGAAATACGACTACTAGTTTAAAAACCAAATAATAATAATAATAATAATAATAATAATAGGCTAATAATAATAATAATACAACCCGCGTTGTCATTTCTCTTTATTTCTTTTTGTTCTTATTTCGATTTGGTGTTAAATCAAACTTGACTCATTCAAACAAAGAAATATTCCAAGCCCAGAGTCGGTTCAAAATAACTGTTTTGATCTAATCATCCTCTGGGTCTGAGTGCAGTTATATTGGATAGCATATATAGCCTATTGTAGACAGATTAGAGATTAATCCTAATAAACATGCCGCTACAATAAAAACCATGACATTAAAATGCATTTAAAACAAGTATGTCTATGATCCCTCCTGCAGTAACAGCGTGCAGATCAGATCAAATCAAAATCTAATTTAATCAACAACAAAAGCCGACTCCACTGCTTAGTCCGCTTATTCGCACAGGCTATTGAATAATAAATGTTCCTGTTATTTCTGTTATTTGCAGAAAGGGCATTTTATCCAAATTTGAAAAGACATTCTAATACACAACAAACGAAAAGGAGAGAAAAGAAGATCGGACCTCAGACTAGAACTCCTGTCACTAAAGCAACACTGCACGGTTGCGACGAACGCAGACCACAGCACTACAGAAACCGATAACTACAAGTATATGCTCACTGCATTTGACACATCAGCTTACACAAAGGATAATAAAAGCGCACAATTTGTGTACATATGATAAAGAAGACGAAGACACACTTGTACCTCAATGAAAAAGTAAAAATATCACAAGATGAAAGTCCAAATGTTGGTCACATAACGTTAAAAAACAGGATCCTTGAAGTAGATCGCCATTCAGAACGACATTCTACTACTCATGTCTGACTGCCTACTGCATCAAAGGGGCTGGACTGTGTAGAAAAGGAGGGGCTGATTTTAATATTACAGAAAACGCAGTTTTTTACGCTGTCTTTGTCAAATGGTGTGCCGTAAATTACGGCGTATTAAGGATGGCCAAACGGCGAAAATAACGGCGTTTGGGATTGCATCAATAAACGCCGACATTAACGGCGTGACCCGTTTGGCGTTCCATAAAAGCGAACTTGCGGACGCGTCGAGTATAAATTAGCCTTGAGCGTGTGTGTGTTAGATACAGTGCAGACAGCGCATTAGTTTAGAACTCTTCTCTGAACTCTTCCTCTTTTTTTTTTTTAATTGTAGAGAGTGTGTTAATTTGTGCAATGATAACCTACCAGCAATGTAAATTATTTTTTAAACATATTAGAATGAGTACATTACAATATACATTTATTAGAACAAGTACATTATTATTTATGGGCTTAAAAACAAGATGCAAACAATCAGAATATTGTACCTGGTGGGGAGTGCACAATGTAAACATGAAACATATGCCATTACCTATATTTTACTGTGGTACAGTTATGGAGGCCCTTCATAATGCCGAGATCAGCTGCCTGCTCTGCCAATAGTTAGAAATGGCACTGTAGTAAGCAGTGTTTAATAAACAGCTGTTTTACTAAATTCTGCTGAGGTGAAATTCAGTGCAGTCATGTATCGTGATACGTATCGTATCGTGGCCTCTGTTTGCTGGTGATACACAGCCCTAATCAATACTTAGTTGGGCAACTCTTAGCCTTAATGACAGCCTGTAGTCTCCTGGGCATGCTGTCGTCCAGCTTCATGCAAACCTCAACTTCAGTTTTTTTCCCAGACTCAGTCTGAAGAATTTTTGGACCCAAATTTGTTTCGATTTTACTGGTAGTCAGCTGTATGAAAAATTTTTGGGTATGATTTTGTCACAGTTTACTTTATTTTGCTATCCTCACTTACATAAATTAACTATAGTGTCCTGCACCCACTAGTAAAAAAATATCAAAAATTATATCTGGTCTCTGAATCATTTTTGGTTTCACTGTATCCTTCGGTTATTGTCACACTTAATTATGCCCATTAAAATGTATTTTACAAGTTTTTGTTACTTTCACTGGTCATTTTTTTGCTCTATGGTACATAATCTTTAATTTAATAGACACATCAACTTACACAAAGGATAATAAAAGCGCACAATTTGTGTACATATGATAAAGAAGACGAAGACACACTTGTACCTCAATGAAAAAGTAAAAATATCACAAGATGAAAGTCCAAATGTTGGTCACATAACGTTAAAAAACAGGATCCTTGAAGTAGATCGCCATTCAGAACGACATTCTACTACTCATGTCTGACTGCCTACTGCATCAAAGGGGCTGGACTGTGTAGAAAAGGAGGGGCTGATTTTAATATTACAGAAAACGCAGTTTTTTACGCTGTCTTTGTCAAATGGTGTGCCGTAAATTACGGCGTATTAAGGATGGCCAAACGGCGAAAATAACGGCGTTTGGGATTGCATCAATAAACGCCGACATTAACGGCGGTTCTGCTGTGAAAACGCCGTAATTTACGCCGGCTGTACTACAAACCGCCGTTAATGGCGAAATGTGACCCGTTTGGCGTTCCATAAAAGCGAACTTGCGGACGCGTCGAGTATAAATTAGCCTTGAGCGTGTGTGTGTTAGATACAGTGCAGACAGCGCATTAGTTTAGAACTCTTCTCTTTTTTTTTTTTTAATTGTAGAGAGTGTGTTAATTTGTGCAATGATAACCTACCAGCAATGTAAATTATTTTTTAAACATATTAGAATGAGTACATTACAATATACATTTATTAGAACAAGTACATTATTATTTATGGGCTTAAAAACAAGATGCAAACAATCAGAATATTGTACCTGGTGGGGAGTGCACAATGTAAACATGAAACATATGCCATTACCTATATTTTACTGTGGTACAGTTATGGAGGCCCTTCATAATGCCGAGATCAGCTGCCTGCTCTGCCAATAGTTAGAAATGGCACTGTAGTAAGCAGTGTTTAATAAACAGCTGTTTTACTAAATTCTGCTGAGGTGAAATTCAGTGCAGTCATGTATCGTGATACGTATCGTATCGTGGCCTCTGTATCGTGATATGTATCGTACCGTGGCCCCTGTATCGTGATACGTATCGTATCGTGACTTTGCTGGTGATATACAGCCCTAATATCTAAATAGTTCTGTGAATTTTTGGTTCTATTCTTTTCAATTTAATTTTTACATTGTATTTATTCATTTATAGATAGATAGATAGATAGATAGATAGCTAGCATCTAAATAAAATACAATGTTCATGTAACTTTTTAATATTTTACATTTGTTTCTCCCTCCCAGATTCCTCTTCCTGGTAATCGAAGTAAAGCAACTGAGGAAATGTCTTTTGAAGGAAGCATGTGTATCTGCCTCTGAAACACAATGGGAACTCCCTGCCTCCTGTGGGACACCAGAGAACAAACTGCTCACTGCCAAAAGTGTAGCTACAAAAACGACAACAACAGAATTGAGGTCAATAGGGATAAAGGCATGGTAGCCCTGCTGATCCTGCTATAGCTTGATAGAACAAGTAGATGAACAGTAGTAGACTCTCAGGTGGAATTGGATTTGCGTCGCTGTGTGTAATGGGGGAGTGTATGTTGAACCGTTATGGTGAAGATGGTTTTCAGAGTTGTGAAGGCTTTGACGATTGGTCCACGTTCCGAACTTGCGGACGCGTCGAGTATAAATCAGCCTTGAGCGTGTGTGCGTTAGATACAGTGAAGACAGCGCGTTAGTTTAGAACTCTTCTACTTTTTTTTTTTTAATTGTAGAGAGTGTGTTAATTTGTGCAATGATAACCTACCAGCAATGTAAATTATTTTTTAAACATATTAGAATGAGTACATTACAATATACATTTATTAGAACAAGTACATTATTATTTATGGGCTTAAAAACAAGATGCAAACAATCAGAATATTGTACCTGGTGGGGAGTGCACAATGTAAACATGAAACATATGCCATTACCTATATTTTACTGTGGTACAGTTATGGAGGCCCTTCATAATGCCGAGATCAGCTGCCTGCTCTGCCAATAGTTAGAAATGGCACTGTAGTAAGCAGTGTTTAATAAACAGCTGTTTTACTAAATTCTGCTGAGGTGAAATTCAGTGCAGTCATGTATCGTGATACGTATCGTATCGTGGCCTCTGTATCGTGATATGTATCGTACCGTGGCCCCTGTATCGTGATACGTATCGTATCGTGACTTTGCTGGTGATATACTATCTAAATATCTAAATAGTTCTGTGAATTTTTGGTTCTATTCTTTTCAATTTAATTTTTACATTGTATTTATTCATTTATAGATAGATAGATAGATAGATAGATAGATAGATAGATAGATAGATAGATAGATAGATAGCATCTAAATAAAATACAATGTTCATGTAACTTTTTAATATTTTACATTTGTTTCTCCCTCCCAGATTCCTCTTCCTGGTAATCGAAGTAAAGCAACTGAGGAAATTGAAGGAAGCATGTGTATCTGCCTCTGAAACACAATGGGAACTCCCTGCCTCCTGTGGGACACCAGAGAACAAACTGCTCACTGCCAAAAGTGTAGCTACAAAAACGACAACAACAGAATTGAGGTCAATAGGGATAAAGGCATGGTAGCCCTGCTGATCCTGCTATAGCTTGATAGAACAAGTAGATGAACAGTAGTAGACTCTCAGGTGGAATTGGATTTGCGTCGCTGTGTGTAATGGGGGAGTGTATGTTGAACCGTTATGGTGAAGATGGTTTTCAGAGTTGTGAAGGCTTTGACGATTGGTCCACGTTCAGCTCTGCGGACTGGACAGAGCCTCAGCAAGATGGCAGTGGGTTTTCAGACTGGGGTGCATTCCAGGACAATACCAGCAAAGAGGAATCAACAACACTACCTGTGGCAGAAGCATGGACTTCCAAGTTTCCTGAAAACGTATGTTTTATTTTTTTGCATATTTTTTTTTTCTGAGGTTGCGTGACTAATTTAATTTACGGTTTCAAAATTGACCTACTTTCAAACTGTTACGTCTGTGCTGAAGTGTTATTGTGGTATTTGATGCTTGTGTTTCACAGACTGAAAATGGTGAAAAGGGGAATCCCTGGTTCATTTTTAATGACTGCTTTCAGGTTGAGGGGGCAGAGAAAGACCCTGTCGTGATGGAAATCCTTACATTGTGTGTGCTACAGCAGAGCACATTAGACAAGCCCTCTCAGTATGCAGCAATATCAAGGTACTAGTCTATGGCTTTTGTTACTGAATGCGGTTGTAATGAGATGCATTGCAAACTGTATAGCCAGTATATTTCTTACTGGAGTAGATGGTTCATTGAGCAGCCATCTTGGTAATGACTGTTTCTCAATCTATTAATTGTTTCATAAAATTAATTATGAATGTAATTCATACATATTATGACTTGAATATTCCTTTTCTATGACTTGCCCTTGCCCTGTTTTATTATTTTATGAGTGTTTCTTAGAAGAAGAAAGGTGAAGGTGAAGTAGTTTTGTTAAAGCATTATGCATGTTTGACATTCATTTTTGTAAATACTGATTATTAATTGTTTATTAGTAGTAGTAGTAGTAGTATTACAGACGTATACACTCAAGGTGATATTTAAGGTGAATCAAAAATATACAGTTTTAATTGATTAGCAGGGTTATTATTGTTTACTGAAAATGAAAACTTAAAAATACTAATAAAAAATAAACTTAAACTAATGAATAAAAATAGACATTTAAAATTACTAATAAAAATGACAAAAACAACAATATCACTAAAGCGAAAACAGAAAATATATTAAAAACATCCAATCTCTTTTAGATAGTTACCTTACATTATTTTTTTAACTAAACAAACTTTTATTGAAAACAATATGAAATATAGCTGCAAGCAGCAATGACCGGGGTTCAAGCACTTTAAGGGCTTTAAGGTGGTATGTTTCAGGGTCTAGGCCAACCTGGATGTATGGCTGACAGTAAAACACATCCAAAATGGAGAAAAGGCTCACAGACACAGAAATTAAATGGTTAAACTATTATATTAATACTCAATAAGCATGCTTACACACAAACAGACATACACAGACATACATGCACACACATTTTGTTGCAGCTATAGTTATGTGAGATAAATGATAGGTGACAAAACTTATTACAAGTCTTTTCTTTTTAATAGTGTATGTTATTTTCAGGTTTCACTGTTAATATAATCTGGCATAATTGTAAGAACTGATATGTCTGAATGAACAAAATGGTAAACTTTGACTCAACGTGATTTTAAATGTTATAACAGTGATTTTATAATGTCTTAGCATGAATCCATAGGCAAACCTATAATTAGTACTGTTTTAGAGCATTTAATGAGGCCATTAGTGGTCTTCCACTGCCATCTAGTGGTTATAATTGCAATTTCTCATACAACACTGTGTTTAACCTTTATAACTATTACAGTGTTATATTTTGCCCAATTTCTCTTAAATTATGCATGCTTTGGGTACACAATCTAAAGAACATATTATAAATATAAAAAATTTACGGGTTTATATTTATACAAATGCAAATGTTCAACATTTTTTTGATAATTATTGACCTAGAGAGTCTAGAGAATAGTACTGCACTGATTTGATTGATTTTTAAAAACAGAGGACAAGTTCACAAAAGTAGGTTTTTAAAATAATCTCAAATATTTAATGAACTGTTTGATTGACAGCATTGGTCCCAGAGGTAAAGTTCTTCAGAATGAGGAGATCTATCATATGATATGAAGATTTAGTGTTCGTGTAAATATATGAGAATTTTTTAGCAATTT
>NW_015506481.1:194742-195652 GCF_001515645.1 Sinocyclocheilus grahami | reverse complement strand
GCAAGTCTTCTCTTTTTAAGAGTTTACATGTCATTTTCAGGTTTCACTGTAATCATAATTTGGCATAATTGTAAAAAGTGATATGTCTGTATGAACAGAATGGTAAACTTTGACTCAATGTGATTTTAAATGTTATAACAGTGATTTTATAATGTCTAGCATGAATCCATAACCTAACCTATGAACAGTACTGTTTCAGTGCATTTAATGAGGCCATTAGTGGTCTTCCGCTGCCATCTAGTGGTTATAGATGCAATTTTTCATACAACATTTAACTTTTTAACTTTTATAACTGTTAAAGTGTTATTTTTTTTGCCCAATCTCTCTTAAATTTGTCATGCTTGTTTAGTATGTATCATTGTATCATTTTACACAGTTTTGAGAGATGTTGTGGGCTTTCTTTTAGGATTTTAGGCCTTTGGGTACACAATCTAAAGATACAACACTGTGTTTAACCTTTATAACTATTACAGTGTTATTTTTTGCCCAATTTCTCTTAAATTTTGTATGCTTTTTTAGAATTCAATTATGCATCATTTTACACAGTTTTGAGAGACATTGTGGGCATTCTTTTAGGATTTTAGGCCTTTGGGTACACAACGTAAAGAACATATTAGACCGGTTTATAGTTGTCCAAATGCAAATGTTCAACATTTTTTTGATAATTATTGACCTAGAGAGTCTAGAGAATAGTACTGCACTGATTTGATTGATTTTTAAAAACAGAGGACAAGTTCACAAAAGTAGGTTTTTAAAATAATCTCAAATATTTAATGAACTGTTTGATTGACAGCATTGGTCCCAGAGGTAAAGTTCTTCAGAATGAGGAGATCTATCATATGATATGAAGATTTAGTGTTCGTGTAAATATATGAGAATTTTTTAGCAATTTGAGGCCATTTACCATTGA
>NW_015506481.1:194259-194692 GCF_001515645.1 Sinocyclocheilus grahami | reverse complement strand
TTTTTTTTGATAATTATTGATCTAGAGAGTCCAGAGTATTGAGCTGCAGTGGTTTGATCAAGATTGAGCGAAAAACCTCAGACTAGTTCGCAAAAGTAGGTTTTTAACATATTTGTGAATATTTAATGAACGATTTGAATGACAGCATTAGTCCCAGAGGCAAAGTTGTTCAGAATGCGGGGATCTATCATACGATATGAAGATCTAGTATTTTTATGAATATATGTACATGTTCTGTAATTTGAGGTCATTTTCTATACAAATATTGTATTTTTGAGGCCTTTTCAACTGTTATAGCGCCACCTACGGTTCCATCTCCATGAAAGTTTGCATTGCATGCTTGTTAAGAGTCATCCGACACATGTTTTCACCAAGTTTCGTAAAGTTTGGAGTTTTTGTTTAGGCTTTATAGGTTTTGGGGTATATTTGACCA
>NW_015506481.1:187895-190837 GCF_001515645.1 Sinocyclocheilus grahami | reverse complement strand
TAACCAAAGAACCAAAGGACAAAATTCAAATTTTTTTTGATAATTATTGATCTAGAGAGTCCAGAGTATTGAGCTGCAGTCAAGATTGAGAGATTGAGCGAAAGACCTCGGACTAGTTTGCAAAAGTAGGTTTTTAACATATTTGTGAATATTTAATGAACAGTTTGAATGACAGCATTAGTCCCAGAGGCAAAGTTGTTCAGAATGTGGAGATCTATCATACGATATGAAGATCTAGTGTTTGTGTGAATATATGAACATGTTCTACAATTTGAGGTAATTTACTACAGAAATACTGTGTTTATGAGACCTTTTTAACTGTTATAGCGCCACCTATGGTCCAATATCTATAAAACTTTGCATGCTTGTTAAGTGTCTTTGCTGTTGTCTAAATTACCCCGTTAAAGGTAACCAAAGGACAAAATTCAACTTTTTGTTGATAATTATTGATCTAGAGAGTCCAGAGAATATTACTGCAGTGGTTTGATTGAGATTGAGCAAAAAACCTAGGACTAGTTCACAAAAGTAGGTTTTTTAACATATTTGTGAATATTTAATGAACAATTTAATTGACAGCAATGGTTCTTGAGGAAAAGTTGCTCGTTATGAGGAGATCTATCAAATGATATGCATATTGTGTTGATGTGTGAAAAATCGTGCAATATACAATCATTTACGCACTTGAAAAATGCAATTTCGCCCCGCAGTGGCCGATTTCTTTGAAAATTCTTACAGACCTTTAGGGCCATGTGTTGAACATGCCCACCAAGTTTCGTTTCCGATCGACCTCCGTTAACCCTGTCAAATAGGTGCTTAAAATTGTTTTGCCAATGGCGGCCATGTTTTTTGAGATACGCGAATGTCCTCATAGACACTTGTGCCACTTTGGACAAAGACACTGCATACCAATTTTCAAGTCGACCGGACCAATGGTTGCGCAGTTATTGTTGTTTTTATGTTTTTTTCGTCTTATAGCGCCACCAAGTGGCAGAGCTTCGCAATTTTTTTATTTTGCCAAAGATTAAGCTCGTACACATGTGTACCGAGTTTGGTAAAGATATCTCATTCCGTTCAAGAGTTATAGCTAAAATAACATTTGGCTAACATTAGCATAGATGTTTCTTTGCACGCTGTTGCGCACGAAAATGGAAATTTCAACTTTTGTTTGATAATTATTGATAATCAGTGCCTAGAGAATGTTTCTGCTATGGTTTGGTTCCGATCGGGCGAAAAACCTAGGACTAGTTCGCAAAAGTAGGTTTCGGATATAACTCAATTTTGCGGGAAAAACGTGCGTCGTAGAGAAAATCTGTCTGACTCCACTTTTATTTGTGTTGACCCAAGGATCGCAACGATTTTTGAGTCTACGACAAAAGGTGTATGAGTTGGGGCCAAAAATGTCTGAAATTTTTGTTTTTTGCGCTGTAGCGCCCCCCCTTTGACCGATTGGGGCGAGACTTTGATAGGTTCTCCCCAAATTAAGCTTTACAATCTGGCCAAGTTTCAAGTCTCTAGGCCTTACGGTTTGGTCTGCACGATCAGTTTTAGGGGAGAAGAATAAAAAAAATAAATCCTAACGATTTCAATAGGGTTTCAGCACTGCGTGCTTGAACACTTAATAAACCGATACATTTGGGTCAAAGACATTAAGATGTCTGCATCAAAAGAAATGTACAAAAGTGATTTTATGTCCATAGAAAGCACATTAAATGCAAGTAAAGTGTCTACATTTAAGGTTTCAAATAAGTTTTTGAAGAATAAAATGTCAAAATTTGGCTGAAATAATGTTCCATTGTCATTCAGTGCAACACTTATAGTTATGTACAAAATTCAAATAACATGCTTATTCTGACCTGTACATATTAAAATATGTAAAAGAATAAGTGAGCATATTACATTTTATTGGGTTTTAAATGAGTAAAACATTCTTACTGACAAATGGGCAAAACCTAGGAGAGTGGCAAATTAAAAAAAAAAATTTACATTTAACAACTAATTAGTATTTGGGGTGAAAATAATTAGTTTTTTAATATGTCATGAATTGAGTTTTGTTGTAAATATGCCTGACAATATTGTTACACTGAATGACATTTTAGTGGGTGTCTTCTGTAAATCAGGGGAAAATGTACGATATTTATTTTTTGCTCAGAAAAACTAAATCAAAATACAATTACATTAAACAGAAAACTTTTTAATTTTTAAATTTTTCATTTTTTGGAAAAACAATTTAAAGCAGTATTGTTTTTATGCTTAAACCCTTTTTCGTCCTTGACCCATTTCTAAGAACACTAGATTAGATTAATAGATTTTCCCTTCTCTTTATCTTAGTCACTCTTATTCATCTTTGACTCTCTAACTGAACAGTGTAAGATCAGGGTAAGAACCTCCAGTATGTGTGCATTGTCAATATTTAATTTAGTTTTAATTGATGAAGTATCAATGGAGTGTCTGTCATTGTCAAAAGTCTTTCGTACTCTTTATTTTTTTTTCCATCAGCAAAGCTGCAAATTTCTGGTGTCGTCTACAGTCTGGGTCCAAAATTCTCAGACTATCAGGTCCCAAACCCAAACTACACTCCCATGAAGGACTGCTCAAAGCCCTCCAGCTCGGACAGCCTGACGCAAGCGCTGACTCACAGGTGAGTACAGGCTGAGTGTTACACTCTTCAAATCTGGCACATTGGCACCCCCTTTGTGCTACAGACTTTGTTACCTCATGTGGCTTGTTGAGGTGAGAGGTGTGCTAATACATATTCTGACTTTTGTGGTGCTACTAATATAAATAAACTTTTTTTTTTTAGACCACTACTCTTCTTAATCTTGAACTAGAAGATCCAGAAGACCCTCCTGGAGCACTTATTCAAACCAAGGTTGGTGTGTGTGTGTGTATATATATATATATATATATATATATATATATATATATATACAGTGTATATACAT
>NW_015506481.1:184463-187624 GCF_001515645.1 Sinocyclocheilus grahami | reverse complement strand
GCCATGTTTTTTGAGATACGCGAATGTCCTCATAGACACTTGTGCCACTTTGGACAAAGACACTGCATACCAATTTTCAAGTCGACCGGACTAATGGTTGCGCAGTTATTGTTGTTTTTATGTTTTTTTCGTCTTATAGCGCCACCAAGTGGCAGAGCTTCGCAATTTTTTTATTTTGCCAAAGATTAAGCTCGTACACATGTGTACCGAGTTTGGTAAAGATATCTCATTCCGTTCAAGAGTTATAGCTAAAATAACATTTGGCTAACATTAGCATAGATGTTTCTTTGCACGCTGTTGCGCACGAAAATGGAAATTTCAACTTTTGTTTGATAATTATTGATAATCGGTGCCTAGAGAATGTTTCTGCTATGGTTTGGTTCCGATCGGGCGAAAAACCTAGGACTAGTTCGCAAAAGTAGGTTTCGGATATAACTCAATTTTGCGGGAAAAACGTGCGTCGTAGAGAAAATCTGTCTGACTCCACTTTTATTTGTGTTGACCCAAGGATCGCAACGATTTTTGAGTCTACGACAAAAGGTGTATGAGTTGGGGCCAAAAATGTCTGAAATTTTTGTTTTTTGCGCTGTAGCGCCCCCCCTTTGACCGATTGGGGCGAGACTTTGATAGGTTCTCCCCAAATTAAGCTTTACAATCTGGCCAAGTTTCAAGTCTCTAGGCCTTACGGTTTGGTCTGCACGATCAGTTTTAGGGGAGAAGAATAAAAAAAATAAATCCTAACGATTTCAATAGGGTTTCAGCACTGCGTGCTTGAACACTTAATAAACCGATACATTTGGGTCAAAGACATTAAGATGTCTGCATCAAAAGAAATTTACAAAAGTGATTTTATGTCCATAGAAAGCACATTAAATGCAAGTAAAGTGTCTACATTTAAGGTTTCAAATAAGTTTTTGAAGAATAAAATGTCAAAATTTGGCTGAAATAATGTTCCATTGTCATTCAGTGCAACACTTATAGTTATGTACAAAATTCAAATAACATGCTTATTCTGACCTGTACATATTAAAATATGTAAAAGAATAAGTGAGCATATTACATTTTATTGGGTTTTAAATGAGTAAAACATTCTTACTGACAAATGGGCAAAACCTAGGAGAGTGGCAAATTAAAAAAAAAAATTTACATTTAACAACTAATTAGTATTTGGGGTGAAAATAATTAGTTTTTTAATATGTCATGAATTGAGTTTTGTTGTAAATATGCCTGACAATATTGTTACACTGAATGACATTTTAGTGGGTGTCTTCTGTAAATCAGGGGAAAATGTACGATATTTATTTTTTGCTCAGAAAAACAAAATCAAAATACAATTACATTAAACAGAAAACTTTTTAATTTTTAAATTTTTCATTTTTTGGAAAAACAATTTAAAGCAGTATTGTTTTTATGCTTAAACCCTTTTTCGTCCTTGACCCATTTCTAAGAACACTAGATTAGATTAATAGATTTTCCCTTCTCTTTATCTTAGTCACTCTTATTCATCTTTGACTCTCTAACTGAACAGTGTAAGATCAGGGTAAGAACCTCCAGTATGTGTGCATTGTCAATATTTAATTTAGTTTTAATTGATGAAGTATCAATGGAGTGTCTGTCATTGTCAAAAGTCTTTCGTACTCTTTATGTTTTTATGCTTAAACCCTTTTTCGTCCTTGACCCATTTCTAAGAACACTAGATTAGATTAATAGATTTTCCCTTCTCTTTATCTTAGTCACTCTTATTCGTCTTTGACTCTCTAACTGAACAGTGTAAGATCAGGGTAAGAACCTCCAGTATGTGTGCATTGTCAATATTTTCCCTGATTGAAGTGCGCTCAAACAAGTTTGCACAGTAAAATGTTGTGGTTTATAATTCAATCTTTGCGCACAAGCCTGTTTTAATTGATGAAGTATCAATGGAGTGTCCGTCATTGTCAAAAGTCTTTCGTACTCTTTATTTTTTTTTTCCATCAGCAAAGCTGCAAATTTCTGGTGTCGTCTACAGTCTGGGTCCAAAATTCTCAGACTATCAGGTCCCAAACCCAAACTACACTCCCATGAAGGACTGCTCAAAGCCCTCCAGCTCGGACAGCCTGACGCAAGCGCTGACTCACAGGTGAGTACAGGCTGAGTGTTACACTCTTCAAATCTGGCACATTGGCACACCCTTTGTGCTACAGACTTTGTTACCTCATGTGGCTTGTTGAGGTGAGAGGTGTGCTAATACATATTCTGACTTTTGTGGTGCTACTAATATAAATAAACTTTTTTTTTTTAGACCACTACTCTTCTTAATCTTGAACTAGAAGATCCAGAAGACCCTCCTGGAGCACTTATTCAAACCAAGGTTGGTGTGTGTGTGTGTATATATATATATATATATATATATATATATATATATATATACAGTGTATATACATGTAAATATTTTCAAAATATATACTGTATGTGTGTGTTTTTACATATATTATGTAAACAAAAACTGATTTTGAATGTGATTAATCGCGATTAATAATTTGACAGCACTAATATATACACACCCACACACACATATATATTAGTGCTGTCAAAATTAGTGCATTAATGTAGTCAATATATTTTTTAATTTTTCCAGTATAACAGCGTTAAAAATATTTAATGCTGGGGCGGGACTAGGGTTGGCCACCCCACTCTCTTCTGTCTTTACTTAGAACGTCTTTACGAGTACATCAAACAGGAGACTTTTCAGACGCGCTCTCCAGCTTCACCTCAGCAACAGGCGCAAGCCAAACAAGCGCGGAAACGGTAGAGATGACGAAACGCTTCAGTAGAACAGAGATCTGTGGTCAGATGAGATGTTGTCAGGCCATATGTCAGTAAAAACTAATCGTCCTGTCCTGTCAGCCGTTATACTGTCCACGCGCTGTAGCTTGTATCATTTCATATTAAAGCGTGAATGAAACTACGAGCATGCATGTAAGATCCGCATCACATTCAGCAGCGGCAGGTCTTAAAGTAATAGCAGCCAAATAACCTAATAACCCAGCTGCTGTGATTTCTGTTAATCAAAGATCAAAAGGAAAAAAAAAGAGTAAATCAATAACTTTTGTATCTTTAAGGATTAATTTATATTTAATTTAGAATTTAGTGTTTGATAACTTTATTCAATTTCTGTATATTTC
>NW_015506481.1:162524-184072 GCF_001515645.1 Sinocyclocheilus grahami | reverse complement strand
TTTTTTTTTCCATCAGCAAAGCTGCAAATTTCTGGTGTCGTCTACAGTCTGGGTCCAAAATTCTCAGACTATCAGGTCCCAAACCCAAACTACACTCCCATGAAGGACTGCTCAAAGCCCTCCAGCTCGGACAGCCTGACGCAAGCGCTGACTCACAGGTGAGTACAGGCTGAGTGTTACACTCTTCAAATCTGGCACATTGGCACACCCTTTGTGCTACAGACTTTGTTACCTCATGTGGCTTGTTGAGGTGAGAGGTGTGCTAATACATATTCTGACTTTTGTGGTGCTACTAATATAAATAAACTTTTTTTTTTTAGACCACTACTCTTCTTAATCTTGAACTAGAAGATCCAGAAGACCCTCCTGGAGCACTTATTCAAACCAAGGTTGGTGTGTGTGTGTGTATATATATATATATATATATATACAGTGTATATACATGTAAATATTTTCAAAATATATACTGTATGTGTGTGTTTTTACATATATTATGTAAACAAAAACTGATTTTGAATGTGATTAATCGCGATTAATAATTTGACAGCACTAATATATACACACCCACACACACATATATATTAGTGCTGTCAAAATTAGTGCATTAATGTAGTCAATATATTTTTTAATTTTTCCAGTATAACAGCGTTAAAAATATTTAATGCTGGGGCGGGACTAGGGTTGGCCACCCCACTCTCTTCTGTCTTTACTTAGAACGTCTTTACGAGTACATCAAACAGGAGACTTTTCAGACGCGCTCTCCAGCTTCACCTCAGCAACAGGCGCAAGCCAAACAAGCGCAGAAACGGTAGAGATGACGAAACGCTTCAGTAGAACAGAGATCTGTGGTCAGATGAGATGTTGTCAGGCCATATGTCAGTAAAAACTAATCGTCCTGTCCTGTCAGCCGTTATACTGTCCACGCGCTGTAGCTTGTATCATTTCATATTAAAGCGTGAATGAAACTACGAGCATGCATGTAAGATCCGCATCACATTCAGCAGCGGCAGGTCTTAAAGTAATAGCAGCCAAATAACCTAATAACCCAGCTGCTGGGATATCTGTTAATCAAAGAACAAAAGAAAAAAGAGGAAATCAATAACTTTTGTAGCTGTAAGCATTCATCTATATTTAATTTAAAATTTTGTGTTTGATAACTTTATTCAATTTCTGTATATTTCTGAAGGGCACAGGTAAATATGATACTTATTATAATGAGTTTATCTGAAGATTAAGTTCACTTAAATTAAAAGTTTTTTAGTTTTTTTTAAGTCTAATAAATGTTACAATTGATAGCTCTCAATTATACTGTAATGTTGAATGGCTATAGTCAATGATTAAATATTAGGGGGGAAAAAACTATTTCCCATAGACATCAGTAATATTGGTATCAGTGATACTTGCCTTCAGTCATAAAAAAGATGCCATTAAACAAATATAAAACAATATGCTGGCTTTGTTGTTTCTACATTCATTTGAAGATTGAATATGAAATTATTCCAGTCTTTTTTAGTTTAATTTTTACAACTTTTTTTTTTTTTTTTTTTTTTTTTTTTTTTTTTTTTTTGTTTTTTTTTAATAATAAAAAGTTTCTTTCTCATCTACACTGAATAAAATTATTATGAAATTATGAAATTATTCTAGTCTTTTTTAGTTTTTTTTTTTTTACTTTTTTTTTTTTTTTTTTTTTTTTTTTTTTTTTTTTTATTGATGTAATTGACTAATGAACAAACTCATAACAGTGAACGAACTTTTCATTTGTGATGAATTGTTTCTGTTGTTGTTTTTTGTAGCTGATGCCATCATCACAATGTCGGAACGCACCAGGATTCTTTTATCAGATCTCACGCCAGTGGCTCAGCCAGCACAACATGAACCTCCTGCCCTTCCAGAACAAGAACGATCCTCTGCAATAATCAACATCACATGCACGCACACTATTACAGTTGCACCGACACACACTACTTCAGAAAATTGAACCTTTAAACAAAGTACACACTACTGCCTGCATTCATTAATGTGTACAGAAACAAGCACAGGTAAAGTTTTCCAAGCACTTTTTATAAATAAAGCCTGTTAAAAAGTGTGCTTGACAAAAGTACCACTACTGTATGCACACTAGCTCAGGAGGAATTCCTAAGTTACTTGATGAACACACTTTGCCACAGATTAAACATAAAAAGGAGTCTTTTCACATAAGCAACAGAAGAGAACTAACAAGTGCCTAAAAAAACAAAATCACTGTAAACCTCAAGTACAGGAAGTTAACGCAGCCATTTACTTATTTATATATTCCACTGTCTGCTGCTGCTGCCTAAGCTCATGGCTTACTGTTCGAACTGACATCTGAAAATTAAATGTATTTGGTATATTTATATAGGAAATATTTAACATTTTAAAGATGAATATACAGTTATATTAGTTGGTGCCCTGCACTTTAGAGCAGTTTGTCTTTTTAATAAAAAGAGAAGTTTAAAGCTCTTCAACAGCATATTTTGATTTATTTGTTTGTTTGTTTGTCCCGTATGGCTTCTGTGGTATATCTGTAGTATAACTTTAATTTCATATCAAGGCCATTTAAATACATCAACAATTTGTCACCAAATTGGTCACATTTAATTTTTATCTGTTTAAGCCTTTTGCCTGATTTAGTCTGCCATCATACACCTTCCCCTTAAAAGCTTAAAGATTGGTACATTTAGCTTTGTGTGGCAGTTCTGGTTTATGATTCTGTCAAACTTCCTGTCATTGTGTGTTCGCATTTAAAAAAAAACAAAAAACAGAACTGCTCTACTTTTTATTACAACCTAGCAAATGGGTAGTTCACAAACAGTTAAAGGTCATGGAAAGTACAAGTTACAAACACACATTTGAGCATCCGTTCTCATGCTCAAAGTCCTCACCACAACAAAACATTTCATGCATCAAGTCCTGATTCTTCAATATCATTTCTAACACAGGGCTCTTAGTATAGTTTTTTTTTTTTAAAAATTTAAGTATTTAAATATTTTGTTGTGATTTGCATACACAACATGAAGAGCTGATGTGGTGTGGTGTAACCACATTTATTCCCCCTTCTTTTATCAAGACGTGATATGTTGTTTGTTTTACATTTGTAATACCAAAAGATGTTCTTTTTAAAAGTAGAGTTATAAATTCCTGAAGCTCAACAGGCAGAGCATGTCGATAACAACGGCAAAGTTGTGATTTTATTTCTCAGGGAACATTTTAAACTGATAAAATGTATTGTAAATGCACTGTAATCTTCCAAATGCATACACTTCTAGGAGTTTAAAAGATAAATTAATCATCAAACTGATGCATTTGTTCACCTTTGATATGTAATCAATAAATGAGGGGTAACAGATGGGTTTTCAATAAAAGTTAACTGTCTATGTAGTAAAACAAAGAAAAATGGCAGTGGCCAAAAAAGGAAAACTTCAACACTCATATAATGCACTGGGCTTGATCAGACTATCCATGAGTGGGAATACAAAAACATTGAAGTACAATCTGTAGTTTCCACAAATGTGGTGTAGGTAGTAACACATTGTTCATTTATGTGTACTGACATTGTAAATATTACAATTGACATTACAATACAAAGCTGGTTAAACATCAGCGAACTTATCCTTTAAATCAGAAAAAATAGGCCATTCTCAAGCCCATGTGTTTGAGTGTGTAACTACGTGTCTTAATGCAGGCACACAGTCCGTACATGTCTAGACTGTCACCTGCAAACAGGAAGACATCCTCTTTTTCTGCACATCAGCACCTTACTTAACCTCTAACCATTTCCTCATTACGTGTCTGTGGCTTCATGCATCATTTCACACCAAACTCAAAAACGTCTATTTCACACTTCGACTTTGCTACGATCTACGTTTTTTCTAAGAGCAAATAGTACTGATAAAAAAAAAAAATAACTGTCAGGTTTTCACTTTCAAATAATTGTCTCTAAAAGTAACCATTAGTAAAAAGTAATAACTTATTTTCCTTATTTACGAAAAAAGGTAAAAAGAAATATCATGCATTAAAGGGATAGTTCACCCAAAAATGAAAATTACCCCATGATTTACTCACCCTCAAGCCATCCTAGGTGTATATGACATTCTTATTTCAGACAAATACAATCAGAGTTATATTAAATAATGTCTAGGCTAATCCATGCTTTATAATGGAGTGGATGGTAGCCCAAAATCTGAAGTCCAAAAAATTGCACCCATCCATTATAAAAGAAGTCCACATGGCTCCGGGGGGTTAATAAATGCCTTCTGAAGCGATGCGTTTGTGTAAGAAAAATATCCATATGTACAACTTTATAAATCTTAATCTCTAGCTTCCGCTAACTGTCCGGCCCGGGACGATAGACTTGATATCATTACGTCATTACGAATGACATCATTACGTTAGGGCGTTAAAGCATTGACACAAACTGTCCAAAAGAACCGGTTCGCGGAAAAGAACCGGACTTCCCATCACTACTCATTGGCTACTGATACAGGAGAGAACCAATCAGCTGTGCCATGTGATAATGATGTCATTAGGTCAGATTGAGTTAGACCTATCGGACTGCGCCATCTAGGGTTTCATGCCAAAACTCTGTATTTTTTGCGCAGATATTAGGCCTGTTAGTAAAATATGTTGACTTTAGCAATCTTTGTTGCATTATGTGCCAATGGTGATCATTCAAAAATGGGGAGAGAAATGACATGTATCTTGTTTCCTTCTGTCGAACATACCTGTCTGAGTGACATAATTATTCTTTTACCAAAGTTTGTCAGTTTGACAAAGTTTGGCACTCAGACAGGTATGTTCAATGCAGTTGTTTGGACAGAAGGAAACAAGATACATTTCTAGTTTCAAGATTATTTGTTCTTCAGACATTCCTCTTTAAATGAAAAGAAGTATCATATTTTTGCTAAGTGACCCACATTTGGTTTTTGACCACTGAATGTGTGTACAATTTAACAATTTACACCTGGAGCCATATTGAGATCCCAATATCTCTGGAAACGAAACATATAGGGCTTAAAAATGAAGATGCCGAAAGGGAAGTTTGTTTGAACCCAGTATCTAAAAGTGCATTAAGATATCTTTAATACTTTTTGAGTTACAAGCATGCAAACTTTGAAGAAAAAACTTAAAAAGTGCACTTTCCCCATTTTTTGAATGATCACCATTGGCACATAATGCGACAAAGATTGCTAAAGTCAACATAAATTACTAACAGACCTACTATTTTGTCAGTTTGACAAAGTTTGGCACTCAGACAGGTATGTTCAATGCAGTTGTTTGGACAGAAGGAAACAAGATACATTTCTAGTTTCAAGATTATTTGTTCTTCAGACATTCCTCTTTAAATGAAAAGAAGTATCATATTTTTGCTAAGTGACCCACATTTGGTTTTTGACCACTGAATGTGTGTACAATTTAACAATTTACACCTGGAGCCATATTGAGATCCCAATATCTCTGGAAACGAAACATATAGGGCTTAAAAATGAAGATGCCGAAAGGGAAGTTTGTTTGAACCCAGTATCTAAAAGTGCATTAAGATATCTTTAATACTTTTTGAGTTACAAGCATGCAAACTTTGAAGAAAAAACTTAAAAAGTGCACTTTCCCCATTTTTTTGAATGATCACCATTGGCACATAATGCGACAAAGATTGCTAAAGTCAACATAAATTACTAACAGACCTACTAATCTCTGTGTAAAAATCTAACCGTGATGCTGCCATCTTTCTAAAGTCATTTTTAACTCCTATGTAATTTGGCTCTGAATCTGTGAAACCTGAAAATTTGACCCCTATCAAATTTTTTTAGGAGAAAAAGTTTTGGCCTTCATCACTATACATGTTTATCTTTCTTCAGAAACAAAAATATTATCAAAATTCGAGCCAGGGAAATTTCTGAAATTTGGTTGATTTGACATGGAATGAACCAGATGCAATTATTGGAGAAATCTGCCATGTCACCAGAGAAAAGTTGTTTCACTGGAAGATTATGACATTTAAATAAAAAAATTACAAGGGCAAAAAAATTGTAAACATACGCACAGATGAATCATCCACGATAAGGTCAATAACATTTCATTTTATTGAACAAGCATAACAGAAACATTTCATATTTAAATTAAAAACCTTGAAATGTTATACAGGCTACAGAAAAAGCAAAATAAGTCCCAGCTAGGAAAACAAAAGAAATCATGCAAAAGAAGAAGATCTTGAGCTGCTACGTAACCCTAGTAGGCCTTTGTGGATCTTCTTATGAACACTGTTGCTGCTAAGCACATAGAAAACAGGGTTTATGGCACTGTTGATTGTAGACAGACCCAGAGAGATTGTATAGGGTGTGTAGACACTTCTTTCAAAGTCACATGTCCCATTCGAGAAGTGGAAATTGATGGCACGTAGCAAAAGAATCACATGGTACGGCGTGAAGCAGACTAAAAAGAACAAGATGACGGCTAAGGCCAGGTTACGAATTCTGACTTTGGCCCGTGGCTTCAAACCCGTGCTAGCTTGAACTTTAGCAATGATGGCCAAGTTGGTGACTATTAAAATGCACAGCGGGATGAAGAAACCGATGAAGAAGCGGGCATAGTTGAGTCCCGTCACTATGACAGAGGGGTCGCTTGGCTCGAAGCACCGCTTCTCCTTCGTTTTTTCAGAGTCGCCCTCTGTCATGGTGAAAACCGGCACGTGTCCCACAGCAACGACCACCACAATCACAACGCTGATGATCACAGCATGCCTCATCTTTCTCAGACCTCGAGACTCCATGGCGTAGACCACCGCGACGAAGCGGTCCACGGAAACACAGCACATCAAGAAGATACTGATGTACATGTTGTTGAAGAACACGTAGCCGGTGATTTTACAGGCCAGAGAGCCCCACTCCCAGTGATGACCTCTGTTGATGTAAATGGCCCAGAGTGGAAGTGTACCTAGATACATCAGATCACACACTGACAGGCAGAAGAGGTAGACTCCTAGGACGTTCTTCCGGCACACTTCGAGGAACGTGAGGAAGACTGTGATCACATTAGCAGGCAGACCTAATGTGAGGACTGTGCTGTAGAGAACCACCAGTGGAAGTGGGTTTTCTTCCTCGTAAGGTGGTTCACAGCTGTTTGTGTGGTTTGTTGGACCGGTTATGTTCATGGTCACTGGAAAGCTGAGAGAGGGATCCAAAATGATGGGAGACAAAAACATAATTTCATTTAAAAAGCATGGAGTTGATATGAAAAAAGAAAAGACCATGAAAAACAAAGCTAATGTCAACAGTAATGCTACAGAAAAAATCCTCACGTGCTACTTT
Source organism: Sinocyclocheilus grahami (assembly GCF_001515645.1). NCBI lineage: Eukaryota > Metazoa > Chordata > Actinopteri > Cypriniformes > Cyprinidae > Sinocyclocheilus > Sinocyclocheilus grahami. The sequence goes on along the minus strand of NW_015506481.1, from coordinate 176,747 downwards.
AAATACATTTATACAAGTATTGTGGTCTCATTTCCTCTCAGATTACTTCCCATAGCTAAAGCCAGGCTCGCACTGTGCGATTTTTTAAAGGGTCAATCATGTCACACTGTGGGATCTCAGTTTTCATTAATGTCAGACTGTATCAACAGTCAAGACGTGTTAAAAACGGATGTGCGCAAGAAAACTTGTCCCGAGTTTTACCTTATCAACCCACACACGTTCAGTGACTGCGAGCTGCATTGCACGCGGGGCTGTAATGTTGGCTATCATTAAAAGTATATGAATGGCGGCAATACTGGCATATTTATGCAGAATAGTGCAAGCAGCACTACACACCCACATGAAAACAGCAGCGCAACCGGTGTTTATCATAGCAAAGGCAACAAATCAGATGAATTCCGTGAGCGGAGGACGAGAGCTCCGGAATTTTTGCGGTTAGAAGAAATCTCTAGCATTAATTCTGATCACGGCTTGTCTTGAAAAACAACAGTTTGACGTTCGTCGCAGGAGATGTCACACTGCAGGACTGTGCGCCAAATCTTCTGGCACTGCCAGAAGTTCGTCGGAGGTCAAATTTGATCGCAACGGTCATTAATCGGCTGTCGGTGAACATGTCAAACCAGCGATCAAAGATTACAGATTTTAGCCTAGGATTATAGGAATCATTTAGGATTTTCAAAATTAGTCTCAGACGACCAAATCGTGGCCAAAATCGCACAGTATGAGCTGGGCTTAAGTCAAATATTATAAAACACGTTGTGGTTGATTTCTAATATGCAAGACGTTTTCTTATTATCACATAGCCTAGACTTGCTATGTTGGATAAATGAACTAAATTAACAATTTTTGATGGGAATTTAAGATTACAATTAAGTGAACATTGGGATTTATTTTATATTTAATTTTAAAAGGGTCATATGATGTTGCTAAAAAGAACACATATATACATATATACATTTGGTGTATTTGGTGTAATGAAATGTGTTTATGCGGTTTAAGGTTCAAAAAACATTATTTTCCACATACTGTACATTATTGTTTCTCCTCTATGCCCCGCCTTTCTGAAACGCATTGATTTTTACAAAGCTCATCGTTCTGAAAAGCGAGGTGTGCTCTGATTGGCCAGCTATCCAGTGCGTTGTGATTGGCCGAATACCTCAAGCGTGAGACGGAAATGTTACGCCCCTCACCATACTGTGATGCCGTGTCCCGGAGCGACGAGACAAAAACATTAAAACCCATTATAAACGAGGCATTTGTTGCATCCAGTGGGGACATAATTATAATGACTTACAGTATACTGTCTTTTTACGCGTTGTGTTGCATCGCGCCGCGTAAACATAAAACCATGTCTGCATTTGTGATCGGAGAAATGACAAACAATAAGCTCTACTCACTGCTCAAAACTCCCGTTTGCATCATCAGTGGCAAATCCTTTAAATATGAAAACGTACTTACAGTCTGTGAGTCAGAACAGCCGGCATTGTAGTCTACTCTACCAGGATCAGTAAACAGTCTGCACTGCAATGTCTGCAACAAAGTTCCTTGATTACTACCCCGGAATGAGAGTATAGTTTCTAGCCTATCGGCCTAGAAAATCGCAACTTTTCATTTTCCGTCGGTCTTAGTACACGCTGTAACTACAGAAGAGTCAAGTTATAAATAGGAAACATATCGAAACTCTTTGGTCATTTTTGAGCGAGATGCTAACGGTCTAATCAGATTCAATGATCTATGCTAAGCTAAGCTAAAAGTGCTACCGCCAGACCCGGAGATCGGCTGAATGGATTCGAAAACGGTAAAACTCAACTGTTTAACTCTAGAGTAGTTGGAAAATTTGCCTATTTTCAAAAATATTGGAGTGTTCCTTTAACTTTTATAAAGAATATCTCTTTGGATTTGAGACTTTAGTCTTTGCAACTTTGCAGATCTTCTTTATTCACCAAGAGCTTGTAACACTCCAAAGAGAAAGGAACATTTTTTAAATCGCATCATATGACCCCTTTAATGTAATTTTTGAGCTCACTAAGCTAGTCATGTGACCTAAATACGCCGACCACCATATGAGGCGAACTCACACCAAATAAAACCGCTTTTATCAAGCTGCTGATGTGACTGGAATCTGGCGTGAGTGTATTTGCATGTGTTTGTCAAAATGTAAACTTTACATTTAGAAAATCATAAACATCTGGACATTCACGAAAACATTATACACTTGCATACATTTTGTGTACAATATCTGTAATATTTTACAGTATTTGTTAACATTTGTTAATGAAATACTTCTAACAACAAAACTATAACAAAACTATTGCTCATTGCTAGTTAATGTTAATGCATTAACTAACCTTAACTAACGGGATCTTGTTACCATATCAGTATAATATTATATTTTTCATATAATTGTAATAGGCTAATAGACCTGCTCGCTTATATTAGGTTAAGTTACCGGTTTCCCTTACAAAAATTAACCATGGTTTTACTATAAATAATACCATGGTTAATATAGTTAAACCATGGTAACCACAAATGAACTATGGTTTTACTACAAATAAAAACAAAACAAAACAAACATAGTTAATATAGTTAAACCATAGTAACCACACATTAACCATGGTTTTGCTACACTAACCTTGGCATTTGTAGTAAAACTGTGGTTATACTACAAATGGTAATCCTACACTTTTACTATAAAAAAATATCATGGTCAATTTTCGTAAGGGTTTGACTTCACAACTCAACAACTTCTCGTTTCCCTTGAAGTCGTAAGTTTTGATTCTACCTCCATGATGTACCGTTACATAATAAAACGAATAAAAGAGTTACCTCTTATTCCAGATGATCGCGGAAACTCTACTCAGTATAACTGTTCATGGCATCAGTCTCCGTTTCTATTTGTCAAATCAGTCCAAACTCTCTTTTTCATCCCGAACTTGGTAATAAACGTTCAACTGCACCTGAGGTGAAGGAAGTGATGAGTGTTTATGCAAGCGCTGTGAGTGAGATGCTGCCTGCCACTGACTTTGATACAGTAGAGTGAGGAAATAGCAGTTTGATATAACAAGACATTTTTGAGTACCATTTACAGACGAAAGACATCAGATGTGATGAAAATGTGTTTCCACATTTCCTTGGGTGACGTCATTTGTGACTATTATTTAAATCTTTAGGGTTGGATAAACATATACTCAACTCCCTTACTGTAAATACTGCTATGAGTGGCAGTTTATTTGTTTGTCATGAAAAAGTGATTTCCTCCAGAGGGCGCTGCAGGGCTAAAAATTGGAAATATATTTTACGCAAAACTAAAATTCTGTCATAATTTACTCCTCAGGAGCGATAAATTGGATGGCATCCCTATTATACGGTGGCAGAGAAGTGCTAAACAAATCACAATTCTGAAAACAAAATAACAAATTGCAAATGCAAGTCTAAAAAACAAAATAACAATTCAGAAAGCACAACAACAATTCAGAAAACCTTATAACAAGTCAGAAAACACAACGACAAATTCAAAAAACAAAATAAGTCAGAAAACACAACGACAAATCAGACAAACCGGAAGAGGTAGGTATAGTTTGAGACAGTGCCATTGGTTTGGGATTACTCACCGCTGACTGGACGAGACATCTGTCAATCAACTTATACAGAGAAGAACCAGCCGAAGAACAGCAGAGTCGTGGTAGAAAGTTCGGAGATGGTATTAAAGTAGCTCAGTTTAAATGTATTGTATGAATTGCCCTTACTATGGAATAAAAAATACGGGGTGTCTATTTACATTTAGTTAAAAGTGGCTGTAAAACATCAGCTTCAGTGGCGTGGATGGATAAGCGTGTGACGTTGGCTTTTTGACGCGTTCGATCCCGCCTTTTGCCAAACTTTTTTTTCTCCCTTTTCAAATCTCGTATCACATCGTAAAGGCATTTATTTTCAATAAAAATTAAGGAAATAATCAAAAAGTTGAAAATAAAGTATGGGGTAGGGTTAGGGTAGGTGTAGGGAGGGCTTTATTGTACCAATAAGGTGGCATCCATTTAATAATTACAATTATAATTTACACTCAATACGTTATTATTGCATACTGTTTTATAATGTACTACAATACTGAAGTGCAGATAATTGCCACTATTTGCAACAAGTAGTTTACTTGATAGTAGAAATCCTGCTATTTTAAACATAGTGTAAATAAGTATTTGCACTTATTTTTATGTTATTATTTGTGTTATATAATGTATATGTCTATGCACATGCTTTTAGAATTTGCCCACAATCTGTATTATATACTGAATTGCTTGTATGCTGTTGAATCCAATCCACCAAAAAGACTTTTAAACTGTTGCAAATCCGTCCTAGTTGTGTTGCTGTGGTGACGCTTTACGGCATTTGGATCATGGCGGAGTCGCTGAGCGGTGTGCAGTTGAGCACGGTAAATATTTGGCTTTTAACCACTTAAGACATAAATTCAGTCGCATGTCACGCGTTTTGCAATATATTATGATTTCAGCAGGGAAATATATATGCTGAGTATGCGTGGTAAACTTATAGATTCTGTGTTATCTACGATTTAATGATGAACATATTGGTCAGATACTGCATTTTGTTTACATGATTGTTGCTTATGATTCAGCACGCAGACACGAGCAGATTTAACACCCGCTTTAACTGCTCTTTATTCCACATCGCGCATTTTAAAGCGTTTAGTACGTTGCGTTTTCTTCTTGTTTTATTCGCAACATGAGCTGTTATTATTTAGTGTTAGCCTGAATAGTTGCTTGTAAGTTAATGCAGGCAAAACGAGCAGTCGTGTATGTGCATTTTCGAGGTGATGCTTTTGTAAGTTGGGTTTGTTTACGAAACTCTAAAATCTTTCATTTTCATTTTTAGGTAGATTGGGTTGAATACGACAAAATGTCACCAGGTCTTCGGCTTTGTGTATTTATTTTCACCTTTTCATGCAGCCCCTTCTATAATCAGAATAGACTGTTTTTTATTTATTGATATTTGCTACTACAGAATGTAGACTTGCGCAATATAACCAAATTTAGTGTTTTACCATTAGGCCTAAGTGTTAATGCTTTATCAAATATATATTTTTTAATAAATAACATCTTAGAAGTAAAAAAAAAAATTAATAAAATGTTTGAATTTGAAAGATTTGAAACGCATGCTATTAGTGTTAAATTTGCTTAGACATAGCAGATATTGAGAAAATATTCCTCATGATTTTTCAACCTTAAAATAGATCAGGATGTAGATTTCCACATTTCTCTGAAGTGGGAGCTGATAGTGATGTTGAAATGTGTCTCCTCCTGTTGATATTCGGAGACCGAGCATAAATCTGCTTTCGTAATGTATCATAATGCAGTTCTGCCATAGTTGCCTGTTTAATATTGCATCGCCTTATTCGTTAGCCAGTTGACATAGGAAATAACCAGCACTTTGAAAATAAGTGTCAGGAGTCAGGACTGACCCTTGGTCCTTCTTTGACAGATCTTGCTGCAGACAATGAGGTTAATTCATATAGGCAGGAGTATAATTTATTTCAAACATTCAGTTTTATTGGCATGAATGGGTATGCATGCACTACGGTTTCGATTTCGATGGCTAGGGGTCAAAGGCCGTTTATGAGAGGTTTATCTGTGCATTAAGAAGCTCTGAAATGTCTTGGATTGATTGATGTAATGCACTTAGTGTACATACATTTTTTTTTGCATTGATAAACTAAGGCCCGGTTTCATAGACCGGGCTTAGCCTAAACCAGGATTAGGCCGTAGTTCAATTAGGACATTTAAGTCATTTTTATAAACATTCCTTAGAAAAAAACATTACTGGTGTGCATCTTAAGACAAAACAAAGGCACTGACATGTTTTAAGATCAGTCAGTGCAAGTTTCTTTCATTTGAAACGGCTCAGATTTACATTTTAGTCTAGGACTAGGCTTAAGCCTTGTCTGTGAAACCGGGGGTAATAGTTTCAGTAATAGCTAACTGGAATATCTTTTAGACCTTGTATACTGAATACTGACAGACATAGCATGCTGATCACCATCTTTGCCATGTGATTTGGTGTTTGCATATGAATATATTTAACCACCAAAATGTACATGCATAATAGCTACCTACCTACTTATTTATTAATTAATACAAATCTTTTTTTTTTAAATAAAAAATACTACAACTATAGTCCTAAAATGTTATATTAATATTCATTTATAAATATACAATTATAATGAAATATGTATTTAAATATAATATTATAATAAAGAAATTCTTCAGACTGTATTCAAAATTTTTTATTTTCAATAAACATAAAAGGATATATTTTTAGTTTACTAGTTGCTCTTTTCCATGCGGTTACAATGAACTGAAGCTTTCTTGCATCTTACTCTTAAATGGTCTTTTTGAACGGAGGAGGAAGATTTTGACTAAAATAAACATTTTGAGCACCTTTATTTCAAAATGTACAAAATAACTTGCTTTTATGTGACCCTGGACCACAAAACCAGTCATCAGGATATTTTTTTTTTCAAAATTGAGATGTATACATCATCTGATTCCATCATTCCATTGATGTATGGTTTGTTAGGATCTGACAATATTTGACCAAGATACAACTATTCGAAAATCTGGAATCTTTTCAATCTGGATTCTGGATTTTCTCAAAATCTGAATATTGAGAAAATTGCCTCTAAAGTTGTCCACTTGAAGTTATTAGCAATGCATATTACTAATCAACAATTAAGTTTTGATATATTTACAGTAGGAAATTTACAAAATATCTTCATGGAACATGCTCTTTACTTAATATCCTAATGATTTTTGGCATAAAAGAAAAATCGATAATTTTGACCCTTCCAATGTATTTTTGGCTATTGCTACAAATATACCTGTGCGACTTATGACTGGTTTTGTGGTCCAGGGTCACATATGACCCTTTAATGTAGAATGCACGATATTGGATTTTTGCCGATATCCAAAATGCGATATTTTTAAACTCTTTTTGGCTGATGGCCGATGCCGATATATTTCCTTTTGCTTGGAAACAACACCAAGTCTCTCCTGTGTGGAAATTATAAGCAAATTATTTTTAATTTTGGTTAGTTTTTAACAATAACTTATTTGTTAGAATTAAATAAACAATAATGAAGTTATTTTATAATGACAGTACATTGAAGCCTTGAAAATAACTATAAATAAACTATATCAATTGCTGCTTTTTTTTTCAGAAACATGCAGTAGTAACCTTAACATTTTATTTTAAGATTTAACATTTGTAGATGATCTAAAGCGAAAGAGTTGTAAAAATTCAGAAAATATTTTAGAGCTCATAATTTGTTTAAAATAATAAAACATATTACACATTAATGAATAAATGAGTATAGGCTATATAAAATGATTTAATTTACAAGTGTCATGTTTGTGATTTAAAAAAAAAATTCATGTAAGCTATAGCTTCTGACCTTTAAATCAAAACATACTCATGATTTTATGACATCAATTACTGCTTTATTTAATCAGAAACTGTCTAAATTTTATTTGTGTATTTTACTTTCATTTTATTAAAAGCAGGCCAATAGCGCCCCCTACGGAATTAAAACTCCTTACCGAACGGGCATTAAGACCCAGGGGAGGCTGCCGCTGCACGTGGTATTACTGTTTACTCTATCATACACCGAACGCATTCTGTATGTGCATTCTCAGTTTAAATGAAGCGATCCAACGCAGTGAACCTAATCATCATTCAGGCAAAACTTCGCTTCAAAAATTAATCACACTGTTGACATGATCTAATCACTAGCACACCCTGAGCACATGTGAGTTAACGTATTACTCTTATCGGCAAGACATATCGGCATAATTTTTCATATCGGGCCGATGCCGATATGTACATTTAAAGCCATTATCGGCCGGTTCCGATATCGGTCCGATAATATCGTGCATCCCTACTTTAATGTAATTGGTTAGTTTGTTATATAATCTATGCTTTTTCTCTTTTGCCACCAGAAATGGCAGGAGGCTTCAAACAGAGGGGCTGCCATACTCAGCTATTTAGGGGAGCAAGTCCCTCTAATTTACTGTCTGGAGACAGAGCCACAACAAGGGGAGGAGGAGCAAAAGGTTGAGCAACATCTCCTGTATCCTCTGGAGTGCTTCCTTTTTGGAGAGGAACCTTGTGTCGGCCTGGAGAAGCTACAGCAATACAACAGCAGCTCATCAGCTCAGCAATGTGGACGTGTCTTTAAAGAGGGCGAGACTGTCTACACCTGCAGGTTAGACCAGAGCCCCTTTGATAATATATGCAGTCATGACTCATCAATTCCTTTAGGAGAACATCAGCAAGACTGCTTGATGAGTCAGCATCTCAGTGCAGATTGTTCATTGGACAGCCTTGTGAGTGGATAATGCACATTTCATTTATTCAAGTAATTTGAGTGTATTAGTCAAATTGAGGTAATACGGTGTAAATAAATGTTCATATTTCAGCAATTTTCTGCTAGCATATTATGTACTGTATTTACTATCAGTGAAAAATTTGGACACTTGAATGAATGTAGGTTTCTCGTGAACACGATTAAAAGGTTTAGAAGATGTTTTTTTTTATTAGTTGATTAATTTGTTTTTTTCATCATTCATTCATTCATTCATTCATTCATTCATTCGTTTAATCTTTTTAACCCCAAATCTTTTAAACGCTAATGCCACCAACATTACGTAATAGCATTAAAGGAATAATTGATGTGTTATTCCATATTATATAGTAAAACAAACAAATAATATAGAAATAAATGAATGAATGAAAAATATTATTACATTTTAACGTTTTACCATTTAGGGTTTAAAATGATCTATCTGTCTATCTGTCTATCTATCTATCTATCTATCTATCTATCTATCTAGATAGATAGATAGATAGACAGATATCTATCTATCTATCTATCTAGATAGATAGATATCTGTCTATTTATCTATCTAGATAGATAGATATCTGTCTATCTAGATAGATAGATAGATAGATATCTGTCTGTCTATCTATCTATCTATCTATCTATCTATCTGTCTATCTAGATAGATAGATAGATAGATATCTGTCTGTCTGTCTATCTATCTATCTATCTATCTGTCTATCTAGATAGATAGATAGATAGATATCTGTCTGTCTGTCTATCTATCTATCTATCTATCTATCTATCTATCTATCTATCTATCTATCTATCTATCTATCTATCTATCTAGATAGATATCTGTCTGTCTGTCTATCTATCTATCTATCTTTATTTCTCTCTCTCTCTCTCTCTCTATATATATATATAGAAATAACTTTACTGTTATTATAACTTATCTGTAAATATTAATAATAAAGAATGTTTAAGTGTGTCCAAATCTTGTTTTTATATATGCATTTATTTATTTATTTTTGCCTGGAAGTATATATCAACACAACACCATTCACCATACTTCTATAAGTTCTAATTATGCTGAATTCTTATATGTATTTCCAGGGATTGTGCAATAGATCCCACCTGTGTACTCTGCATAGAATGCTTCCAGAAGAGTGTGCACAAAAGTCATCGCTACAAGGTACATGCACTCTTAATAATAATTTGTTTTCTTTCTAAATCATTTGTTTTTCCTTTCCCAAAATCTCAACCTTGTTCTACACGTTTTTATTTTTATTTTTTTTTTTGAAAATGTTACCACCATCTAAAGTATTATTATTTTTTATTACTGTATATTATTTATTTATTCTTACAATTTGCATTGCTACCGTAGATGCATGCCTCAGCAGGAGGAGGTTTCTGCGACTGTGGAGATTTGGAGGCTTGGAAGAGCGGACCCTGCTGCTCCCAACACGACCCTGGCACTTCAGTTACTATGGAAACGGTACAGTTTATTTTCTCTTATCGATGCTAAGATTTTTTTTCCATGAACACTATTGTTGAACTAACTTCCTGCCTTGAGGTCAGAGGAGCCGTTCTGTCCGTGCATTTGCTAAATGCAACCCTCCCTCTGTGGGAAAACACAAAGTGTGTGGGAAAGTGACACGCAGCAGGCCTGTGATGCAAAAACAGCTGGAAAAAAATGCAGGGACTGCAGGAGTAGAAGAAAAAAGTAAAGTCTTTTAGTAAGAGGGTTTGTTGTACAAGGAAATTAATGTACGAAATAGTTAGTAAGAATGAAAGACTATCCGTTGTAAATAGAGTATATAGGATACTGGTATCGGTATCGAGCCCGATACTGAGCTCCTGTACTCGTACTCGTTAAAATGCCCCGATACCACACAGCATGTGATCAGTGCCATATTCAGACACCGACAGCAGACAGCAGAATGGCGTTATAAGAGATTAAGGATGTCTACGAAGTATATGTATGTAATTAATATAATGTTAAACTTTCAGTATTAAGCCTCTATAGCTGATGTGTGCGAGCTGATAAACAAAGCACGCTGAGTTGATTGAGCGCGCGGCGGCAATATTTTTTTTTACTAGTGGGTGCAGGACACTATAGTTCATTTATGTAAGAGAGGATAGCAAAATAAAGTAAACTGTGAGAAATTATACCCAAAATTTCGTCATACAGTGGACTACCAGTAAAACTGATACAAATTTGGGACCAAAAATTATTCAGACCGAGTCTGGGAAAAAAAAAATGAAGTTGAGGTTTGCATGAAGCTGGATGACAGCATGCCCAGGAGACTATATGCTGTCATTAAGGCTAAGGGTTGCCCGACTAAGTATTGATAGTTGTGTAAATAGTCATACTAACAGCCGTCTAATTTTTTGGTTGTTTGTAATCCATTAGGCTATCAAAGTTATCTAACATTATCAAGCTGAATTTGTTCTGACACAGTTTAACTCTGAGTTCTTGTCATATTTTATTACCATTTTCTAAACTATAGCGAATAAACTGTGATAATGTGAGAAATGTTGAAGGTGTCTGAATAAATTGTGGTATGACTGTATCTATTTGATAAATGAAGTTAACCAACTAACAATATACATACTCTTTTGGTTTCTGTACCCAATATTTAAAAAATTTACAAATACAATAAAATATTGGTATCGGTACTCGGTATCGGCAAGTACCAAAAATAAAAGTATCGGTATCGGGCGAGTACTGGAAAAAGTGGTATCGGTGCATCCCTAGTTGTAAATTTTGGGTGTTGAAGGGCATATTAATTCATCTAAATCCCAGTATTCCATAAAGATCGAGGACGTACTGATATCGGCAGATTTCTTGCTGTGTGCCTGGATTTTGGCCTGGAAAGCAGATGGTCTGCTTCAGTGTTCTGATAACTCAATAGATCCACCGTGATTAGATCAGGCTCCAGATCCGCACTCACTCATGGCCACTTACAGTGTCCTCACCTTTGTCGGAAAACAGCAGGTGCCTTTTTGTGTTTGACACCCTCTGGCGAGATCTAAACATTCACATAATGAACATGACAGATGGACATTTCAACCAAATCAGCAAACATCATATCCTGCTCAAAGGGCCTGTCGTGTTTTGTTATCTTTTTGCTGCATGTACAGTCAAATTAAGCTCTTTCGGTAGCTAGTCACTATTTTTGGCGTGACTGGCTTTTAGGAGATGTTACAGATTGTGATCTTCTGGTGGAGTTATGATATTTAGTTATGCAGTAGACCTTTGGGAGCTTGCATTCTGCCAAATTACAAACAAATGTGAGAATAAACAGCAGTGAGTTCTTGTGTGGTTGTGTTTTTGTGCTCCTCTCTATGCAAGCCTACTCTCCTTAAATAATAATAACAAAGCCATTTAAAGGATTATTAAAGAGTAATTTGTTCCCAACAATTAAAATTCTCAAATAATTTTAGTGCTGTCAAACGATTAATCACGATTAATCACGATTAATCGCATCCAAAATAAAAGTTTTTGTTTACATAATATACGTGTGTGTATTGTGTATATTTATTATGTGTATATATAAATGCATACACATACGGCATATATTTTGAAAATATTTACATGTATATATTTATATTCATATAATTTATATCATATATAAATACATTTAATGTATAAACATAAAATACTGTCCCACATATTTTTCTTAAATATATACATGCATGTGTGTGTATTTCTATATACATAATAAATATACACAGTAAATATTATGTAAACAAACTTTTATTTTGCATGCGATTAATCATTTGACAGCATAAAATCATTTGTCATTTCGAAACACTTTTGACTATTTTTTTTCTTCCTTTTTTTCTTTCTTTCTGTGAAACACAAAAGGAGATGTTTAGCAAAATGTCCAAGTTGCTCTTTTTCATATAGTGCAAGTGAAGGGGATCTTAAAAGTAGTCCACACGACTCATGCACTATATACTTTTTTTTTTTCACCTGGGATCACTGAAAATCTGCTCATCTGCTGTAGCACATAAATTTCATTCACAAGCACAAACACTGCTGTTCAAAAGTTTGGGATCAGTAAGATTTTAAATGTTTTTTAATGGAGTCTCTTGCTCTCAAAATGCTGTATTTATTTGATCAAAAATACAGAAAAAACCCCCATAATATTGTGAAGTAGTATTCCTATTTTAATATACTTTAAAATATCATTTATTTCTGTAATGCAGCACTGAATTATCGTCAGCCATTACTCCAGTCTTCAGTGTCACATGATCCTTCAGAAATCATTCTAATATTCTGATTTATTATCAGTGTTGAAACTGTTGTGCTGCTTAATATTTTTTTTGGAACCTGTTTCTTTGATGAATAAAAAAAAAAACTATATATATATATATATATATATTCAAAATAGAAGTCTTTTCTAACAATGTAAGTCTTTACTTATCCATTTAACACATTCTTTCTAAATAAAAGTATTAATTTCTTTAAAAAAAATACTGTCCCCAAACTTTTGAATAGTAGTGTATATTGTAACAAAATATCTATTTTGAATAAACGCTGTTCTTTTTAACTTTTTATTTATCAAAGAATCATTAAAGTATCACAGGTCCAAAAAATATTAAGCAGCTGATTTCTGAAGGATCATGTGACACTTTTGACTACAGTAATGATGCTGAAAATTCAGCTTTGCTTTACAGCAATTAATTATATTTTAAAGTATATTAAAATAGAAAACAATTATTTTAAATTGTAATAATATTTCACAAAATTAAAAAAATAAATCTGTATTTTTGATCAAATAGATACAGCCTATTAGCATAAGAAACTTATTTTAAAAACTTCAAGTCTTACTGATCCCAAACTTTTGAACTCCAGTGTATACTAATGTTTAAAAGTTTGATGTTAGAAAAAAATTAATAGTTTTATTCAGGAAGAATGCATTAAATTGATCAAGTGACAGTAAATACATTTATAATGTTACAAAATATTTCTATTTTAAATAAATGATGTTCTCAGAACTTTCTATTCATCAAAGTCAATGAATTGTGAAAAATACATTTCAACTTGTGCAAAAATATTAAGCCGCACAATTGTTTTAAACATTGATGAAATTAAAATAATTTATTTATTTAATAAATAATATATATATATATATATTAGGCATTACCGTGGGAAGTAGGGGTGCTGAGGGTGCTGCAGCACCCCCTGGAGTGTAGCCCATGAAAAAATGGGGGTACTGGGAAAGAACAATATGTAATAAAAAAATAAATAATATTCATTTTATTAATTAGTATATCCATTAAAATTCATTGAAAAAAGTAGCCTAAGCCTACAATGACAAGAAGCAATGGTTAAATATGAGTCAAGTTAAATCAAATTGACTGTGAAAGTCGTTTCAACTGATTAAACTTATTAAACCGACTTATGGATTATATTATAACCTGTAACATGTCTCTGCCGTACCCAAATTAAAGGGGTCATATGATGCGATTTAAATTTGTCCTTTCTCTTTGGAGTTTTACAAGCTCTTGGTGCATAAAGAAGATCTGTAAAGTTGCAAAGACTAAAGTCTCAAATCCAAAGAGATATTCTTTATAAAAGTTCAGAGTCAGCCACGCCTACCTAAAACGGCTCGTTCTAACACGCCCCCACATATCTACCTCACTATGTGGGAAGATTTGCATAACGCTGCCCAAATGTTCACGCAAAGAAAGAAGGCGTAACTTTTATTCTCACTGTAGTATTGTTGACGCTGCAGCCATGTCGTGTGTTTCGTTGTGAAAGCGAAACTACTTTGTTTGGTCTTCCAAAAGAGGACAATATCCGCTTTGTCATGCCTAGAGCTGGG
>NW_015506481.1:160387-162514 GCF_001515645.1 Sinocyclocheilus grahami | reverse complement strand
ATTTCTTCGATCACAAATGCAGACAGAGTTTTATGTTTACACGGCGCAATGCAACGCAACGCGTAAAAAGACAGTATAAGTCATTATAATCAGTAATTGTGTCCCCACTGGATGCAACAAATGCCTCGTTTGTAAAAGGTTTAAATGTTTTTGTCTCGTCGCTCAGGCCGGGATACAGCATGTTGTTTTTCTTTGTTTCTGTTGTTGAACGCCGCGCACAAATGACGTCGCTGTCGACCAGCTTATGTCACTTCTTAGTACACACTGTTGGTGCGAATGCCACCCTTTAAATGGTACTGGGAAATAGTTCGCGCAAAATCGTCCCAGTACTTTAGTACTGTACTTTTAGTTCTGGAACTAACGAAGTGCAAAATGGCCTAGTATGTGAGGGGCATAACATTTCCGTCTCACGCTTGAGGTATTTGGCCAATCACAATGCATTGAATAGCTGGCCAATCACAGCACACCTCGCTTTTTCAGACCGATGAGCTTTGTAAAAATCGACGCGTTTCAAAAAGGCGGGGCATAAGTGCACATCCTTAAAACACATTTAGACTGTTTTCCAAGGCTGCATGATATATTAAACCCATTTAAAAATCATAATTAAGCATAATTGTGAATTCACAAACGCTACGATTTAGTTAAATAATTATATGCGATGCAGTTCTAATACAGTATATGCTTTATCATTATTTACATGCGTGTAGGTACATCCGTGGCTTGCGGCAACCACATGTGACGACCCCGGGCTGTACTCCTCTTCGTCTACGGTGAAAGCCGATCCGGCAATCCACAGCGCAAAGTTGTAGTATTTCCTCAGCAACCAGCACGGATCAGCTCCAGGCATGACGAAGCAGATATCGTCCATTTTTGGAAGGCCAAACAAAGTAGTTTTGCTTTCACAACGAATCACACAGTGCCTTCACGACATGGTGGCGGCAACAACAATACTACAGCGAGAATAGAAGTTATGCCTTCTTTCTTTGCATGAACATTTCAGAATCCGAATCAGAATGAGCTTAATTGCCAGGTATGTGTAGCGAATCAGCTCAAGGGGAAATATGAATGATTAATCATAACTTGTTATAATTAATTATAAATATTTAGATCCGCTGTAAGTATTTACTTGACCTCTCAGGGTCAACTGTCTGTCAATTCTAAGAACGTTAATTTCCTGGTTAAGGGAAATAACTTTCTTACTGTACAATTCTACACAGAGCCTGTAGCATAAATCTGCATGATTAAGGGACTCCAGTTATGAGCAAACAATGAACAACGTCAAGTGTGATACAAGTAAGACTTTATTAACTACATAAACACTTAAACTAGTCTAACATACTACATAAACACTTAAACTAGTCAAACATACACATGCATACAGTTGGTCTAGGAAAATGAATTAAAGTTTAGGCAGTAAAAAGAAGAGAAATAAAAATATGAAGCTATGGTACCATTTGATATTCAGCAGATCTACAGCCTGAAGGAAACATCAGATTCTTAGTTCAAACACACCTTTGTAAAAAGGTGCAAATGATACCTAATGTATCAATAAGACTAAGTTTGAATACTTGCACGTCTTGTCTGTCTGAAAGAGAGGCTTGATGCAATTTGAAGGCTCAAGTTGATTTTTGCTAAAGTTGGTTGATGTAAAAGAACCAGTTTGAGTCCGAGAATCCTGGTGAATGGAAAGTCCAGGCCGCAGCCTGGCACAAACTTAGCGGGTTGAAGAAGCGTTCTAGCTCACATCTTCTCAGAATCTAACTGAACCACCAACTGGAGGCTGGTCATTGATGTGAGGCCTTTAAGGTCTGAGAAGATTCACGCCTCTCAGTTGACTCTTAACTCTTATAAAGAATATCTCTTTGGATTTGAGACTTTAGTCTTTGTAACTTTACAGATCTTCTTTATGCACCAAGAGCTTGTAACACTCCAAAGAGAAAGGAAAAATTTAAATCGCATCACATGACCCCTTTAAGTAATTTTAAAGGCTATTGTTCACTTACATATTTTTATTATTATAATTATAGGGGACTATGAAATCCGTTTTATTTCCAAATTGAGTTTTTTTTTCCTTTTAAATTTTTCTATACTCTGTTTTAATGGTTAAATTAAATTTTATTAATCAAA
>NW_015506481.1:142929-159920 GCF_001515645.1 Sinocyclocheilus grahami | reverse complement strand
CAGAATAATTCCTCTTTGCCACTCTGATCTCCTTTTCCAGTGTGTATTTAGCCTGTTTATACAAGACAGTATCCCCCTTCCTGTGAGCATCTTCTCTGGCCTGACGGAGCTGTCTGAGTTTTGCAGTGAACCATGGTTTGTCATTGTTGTAGGTTAAATGAGTCCTGGTAGGAATGCACATGTCTTCACAGAAACTGATATAAGATGTTACAGTCTCTGTGAGCTCGTCCAGATCGGTGGCAGCAGCTTAAAAACACTCCAATCAGTGAGGTCAAAACAAGTTTGTAAATCCTGCTCTGCTTCATTAGTCCATCTTTTTACAGTCCTTAATACAGGTCTAGCTGATTTCAGTTTCTGTCGGTATAAGATGAACCAAACAGTGATCAGAGAGCCCCAAAGCTGCCCGTGGGACGGAGCGATATGCATTCTTTATTGGGCAGCGTTATGCAAATCTTCCCACATAGTGATGTAGATATGTGGGGGCGTGTTAGAACGAGCCGTTTTAGGTAGGCATGGCTGACTCTTAACTCTTATAAAGAATATCTCTTTGGATTTGAGACTTTAGTCTTTGTAACTTTACAGATCTTCTTTATGCACCAAGAGCTTGTAACCCTCCAAAGAGAAAGGAAAAATTTAAATCGCATCACATGACCCCTTTAAGTAATTTTAAAGGCTATTGTTCACTTACATATTTTTATTATTATAATTATAGGGGACTATGAAATCCGTTTTATTTCCAAATTGAGTTTTTTTTTCCTTTTAAATTTTTCTATACTCTGTTTTAATGGTTAAATTAAATTTTATTAATCAAAAGCCTGTCTAATTAATTGAGTTTTACAGTTTTATCTTTACCAAATTCTGTTTTCCATTATTTTCTGGATTCCATTTTAATGGTTCCATTAAGCTTTTTAATAATCAAAAGCATCTCCAATTAATTGATTTTATTTTTTTAAAAAAAGATTGATTTTTTTTTTCAGAAATACTGCACATTTACATTTTTCTCCTAAATAAATTCTGGTGAATAATATTTCTTGTAAATACGCCTTTAAATAGTGTTTTTTGATTATAATTTTATTATTAGTAAACTAGAACAAGTGGATATGTTGTCACTATAATACTGAACTTTGATTTCAGTGATTTGGACTATGAGATGGACACTTGCTGCTTGCATTTATGTTGCACTTTACTTTTTTTACTTTTGGATTTCATTTGGTTTAATGAAGTATAGTTTAATAAAATATAAGTAAAATTGTTGATTTTTTTTTGCTGGAAATTAATCGTTTAATCGATAAATTAGTCGATAGATTAATCGAAATAAAAATAGACGTTAGTGGCAGCCCTAATATATATACAACAATTTAAAACAATTATTTTAAATTACAGTAAGATTTCGCAATATTCCTGTTTCTATTATTTTTTTTATATTAAATAAATCCAGCCTTGGAAGAAACTTGGGAACCCTGGTCATTAGATCTTGTAAAATCATCATTGATGTCAAACCTAATGCTTAATCTTGATGATTTATATTAGGGCTGGGCTGATATAGCTAAAAAAATGATCAACGATATAATGTTTCATATCGTTCGGTATCAATAATTATTGACATTTTTCATAAACTTTTTTTAGAACAAAAAGCAATAGAATTTGTTTTATTTATTTAACCACTGTATTTATAATTAACACAATTTATTGAGACAAACAACAAATATTTTTTGTTTTAACAATCAAACAATAAAAATTAAACGCATCTAATTTCTAATGTTTTATATGCAGATTAAATATGTATATATTGTATAGGTCTAATTGTTTCCCGAGGCCACGGGAGGGCGCAATGAGCAAAATAATGCAGCACATTTAAATTGTCAACGCAAGGAAGTGACTCTATAAAAATGTGCATTACGTCTAAATTAACTTATAAAAATCATATATAATTTCGTAAATTACATAAACAATTATGAACAAAACAGCATCATGCATTTATGCATTGCTTAATACAAAGAGCTGAAGCACCATTCACACACACTGCATTAAAAAACATATGAGATGCAGTGAAAAGAAATAAACCTCCACAAATTCATGATGTGTTTTCTAAACATTTGAACTATTTTAACTTTGCATGGCTGTCTATACATCTCTGTGAGACGCGAGCGCAGCAGTCATATTTGTCCGTCTAAAAAATGCTCTGAAAATATGCGTTCTGTGTGAATGGCTTGGTTTCGGTTTTAACCCATTCAAGATCTCCGCATTGAGCTTCTGTATTTCTCTAATATTTTTAATGAATAACGCAGCAGCGGCGCGTCTCATGGGCTAGACTAACAAAATATTAAAATGCAACAACGTCACTTACAACATCACCGCATCTTGTGCGCCACTGATGACGCTCCCTGATGCACACCTAACATTCGAATGCAAATGTTTATTTTAAATTCGACTAATATTCATTCTTTATTCACAATCTCCTCATCACGGGCAGTCACAGCATTCAAATCAGCATGTGTTCGTGTTTGTGTGTGCTGTCTGCGTCACTCATAGTACGTGCCTATATCGTGCGCTATATCGAAAAAATTTTCTATCGATATCGAAGAAGGTGTACCGTCGATAAATATCAATACAGTTTTATCGCCCAGGCCTAATTTGTATGTCACTTTTTTGTTGTTATTATTATTATTATATATTATTATCATTATCAGTTTTGGAGCTCACCAGTTCCAGTCCTTATTTACTTTTATCACATGAAAATGAGCAGCTTGGACATTTCACCAAAAATCTACTTATGGGTGAATTGATAGGTAGATGTTTGTATGTGAGCACAAATCAAGTAAAATCATTCTGTGAACAACAAAAAATTTAATGACTCTCAGTGACAGCTGCTGATATGTGTGTCACAGGATGAGTGTGTGATGGATCCAGGCCTTCGAGAAAGGGCTCAGATGCTGTTCCACCTGCTGCTGCGGTACACGACAGACATGCTGGTTTGGGAAGAAACCTATGAGCTATCAGAGGAGCTGAAGCCAAAGTGAGATATACAGTTCCTAAAGCCTCAAGCTGGGAAGTCCAAAATGGGCTCCACCTTCATTTTAAAAAGTTAACGTTGTTTAATGTTGTGTTCAGAGTGAAGGAAGACGCCTACTTCTGTGTGCTCTACAACGATGAACATCACTCATATGATCACGTCATCTACACGCTTCAGCGCGCGATCGCCTGTGACCAGAACCAGGCCCAAATCTACACTGCACTTATTGACAAGGAAGTGAGTCTTCCGAGTGTTCCACATAGTCTTACATGGTCAGCGTATAGACTTTTCATACCTCGTGTTATCATGGTTTCAGGGGCGGAAAGCAGTGAAGAGAGGTACTCTCAGATCCTGTCAACAAGCCAAGGACAACATCAGGGTAAACATACTGGCTACACTCTTCCATCACACACATTTTGTATGCTTTTTGTAGGGCGTAACCATCTTTGCATTTCCTCTGCAGCGTAACTCAGAGCACATTATCCAGATACCTTTGCGGGTGGAGATTCTTCACACTGCTGTAATGGCTCATCAGACCTTCGCCCTCAGACTTGGCGCATGGTTCCAGAAGATCATTGGCTACTTAGGTAGATGATTAGGAGCAGAAAGTGAAGCGAGATTTGGTTTTTATTTATAACCAGTACAGAATAATAATAAATTAAGAAAATATATATATTTCATGACCGTACTAAAATAGGCCTTATAAAGTAATAAAATAAAATAAAATGTTTTGAATTTTGTTCAAATAAATTTTGCTATGTGTGTATATATATATATATATATGAACAAAATATATATATAGCAAAAAGATTTTGCTGCTTGATGTTTTTGTGGAAACTTAATTTTTTTTAAAGGATACTTTAAAAAGTTCAATGAACGGTATTTATTTGAAATATAAATATTTTGTAACATTATAAATATCTTTACTGTGACTGTTGATTCATTTTATGTCCTTGCTGAATAAAGATTTAAGGGGGTCTGAATACTTTCCGTACCCACTGTATATATATATATATATATATCTTACCTCAAACTTTAGAATGGTAGTGTGATAAGAAATCAGGAAAGGTTAATTAAAAAAAGAGAGAGAAATTCAGTTTTTCCAGCAAAGCAATAAATTGCATATTAAAAAGTTATTTTAAATTGCAATATTTCACGATATTGCGGTTTCTACTGGACAAATGAATATATATCAAATTAAGTAACGCACAAATAATTTTGAGGTTTTGTCCTTGTCACTGGTTGTGTAGTTGGCCTCAGGGAGGTATTCTGCCAGGTGGCTTTGGAGCCGGCCGCTGACAACGATCAGCTCTGCCTGATCAGTCGACTTATGCTGCACGACGCCAAACTTTATAAAGGTCAATCTCTACCATTAGATTATGCACTTTTAATACCCTACAAACATTTTTAAATCCGGTAAAATAGTCTTAGTGCTGTATCTAAACCTGATTTCCTGTTACTCTCCTCAGGAGCTCGCAAGGTTGTCCACGAGTTAATTTTCAGTAGTTTACTGATGGACACAGAATTCAAGAGGCAGTTTGCCATGAAATTCACAGCGGTATCCTTTTACATCTGCACATCATTTCACATACGTATACATCATTCTAATGTTTGAGTACTAACAGGAGTATGTCATGTTACAGCACTACAAGCAACTTCAGGAAGACTTTATCAGCGATGACCATCAGAGGAACATCTCAGTCACAGCCTTATCTGTGCAGATCTTCACTGTTCCCACTTTGGTATGATGAACGGCTAGCAGAAATGACATCAAGCATGTTTCTGTAAAGTCGAGCATCTTTCTGTATCCAATAGAATCTAACTAAAACTGACTTCTAACTAAATATTAGGGATGCTCCGATCAGGATTTTTGCAGCCGATACTGAGTACCGATTTCTTGTCATGGTGATCGGCCGATTCTGATGCTTCGAGCTTTATGTAGACGGTTTCATCGGGCGCACGCGCCTGGCCGAAGTTAACTTCTGGTCTGTATTTGTTTATCAGTCTGGCTATGGCACCGGCTACAAACGCAGTTAAAGTTAAGGTGATGAGCAGACTGAAGTTGTTAATCCGCGGGTTGGTTAATAAAAAATGCATTGTGATTATTTGCGGGTGGATAAAATAAATCATAAATGATGCAAATATTGCAAATATTAACTAATTAACTAATTAAGCTAATTAACTAAAATATTTTTTTTCTAGAGGCAGACGATTTCGCGCGCACCTGTTCGGGAACTGAAGTTGTTAATCCGCGGGTTGGTTAATAAAAAATGCATTGTGATTATTTGCGGGTGGATAAAATAAATCATAAATGATGCAAATATTAACTAATTAACTAATTAAGCTAATTAACTAAAATATTTTTTTTCTAGAGGCAGACGATTTCACGCGCACCTGTTCGGGAAGCTGCAGTGACAGAAGCAGTGACATTCCAGATAAAGTTTGAAAGGAGTAAAGCCGGTGTTAATGCTATTGAGTAGGCTAATATGGCCAAAGAAGATATTTTGTTTTATAAATAACAGCCCACGATCAGCATATTATGTTACCGTTATTCCTTACGGCTCCGACGAGGTTTTGTTCCGTCCTTCACACTGTGACAACTCAGAAACGTGCCGCGGCTGGCTCATAAACACGAGCACTGACTAGAGCGGCCGCGATCAGCTCCGGTGGCCTTAGAGCCGTAACGCGCCGCAGACGCGTGCAGTGAGGCGCAGATCAGCTCTAACGTCACTGAATCTGCTGTTAAAAATGAACCATCTAGGCCTATTTATCATATCATTATGCAAAACATACGCGACAAATAGCGAATTTTTCATTGTTTCTCGAAACGTCATAGCATTTCTACACCAGCTATGACATGACTGTGGCGCCAAATCATTTATGTCCCCACGCATCATGTACGTCGTCACGCGTTGACGTCATCGAATTGTGATCGGTTCGTGAGATCGGCCAAGTTAGTGAGTACCGATCGAGTCATAAAATGTGATTATCGGCCGATACCGATCTCCGACCGATCGATTGGAGCATCCCTACTAAATATGCATTGATACTCATACTTTTATCAGTCAGATACTTTTCCCTGTAATTATGAATTTCCTGCTTGTATACTTTGTTACAAGTAATTGCAAAGAAATTCTGTTTTTTTTTGTGCGTGTTTGTATACAGCTTGTGAGAATGCAGCACATACTTTATATAGGGCCCTGTGAAAATGTGGTCGGAATCGCATAATCCAATCATAAAAATAAAATTTACTGTAAAAGGCAGAGGTGAAATCAAAATGCGATATGGACTAGTGTCTGTGAATATTAAGCCGCAGAAAAACTATTTAAATATGAATCCTGCATGTTCTGTGTGTCTCTGTGTAAATGAATGGAGCAGGCGAGTGGTTTCGTTTACTACACACATACAGAAGCGCGTGTGACGCTAGCAGCATTTTCAGTTTTTTTTTTTTCTTTTTAAAAACAATTATTTAGAGATGCTTTTGATTATTAAAATTTAATGAAACCATTAAAATGGAATCCAGAAAAGTAATGGAAAACACAGAATTTTGTAATAATAAAACTAAATTTGAGAAAAAAATAAAATGCATTTCATGGGGCCTTAATTTTTGTTAAACGTTTAATAAATTGCTGTTAAATTGTGTAAGTTTCATGATTTCAATTAATTTGACATGCATAACAATTTACTTTAACCATTAAAACCGAGTCTATACAAATTAAAAAGGAGAAGAAAAAAACAGAATCCAGAAAAATTCAAATGGAAAAAAAACGGAATTTGGCCAAAAATAAAACGGATTTCATAGGGCCCTAATACGTTATGAACTGCATTCTGGCACATTTTGGAACAGGACAGATTTTATGCTTTGTTTTTATTGTTTGTAGCATATGTTTTGACTTTACTGTACTGTAGATACTATTTGTACTTGGTCTTGATGTTTTGATGCATCTCAGTCTTTAGGCTTTAGAGTTCGCTCAAAAAGGAAAATTATAATTTTATAATTTACTCACCCTCACATCATGTCAAATCTGTATGAATTTCTTTCAGTAGAACACAAAAACATGTTTGAAAGAATATCCTGGGATTTTTTATCAATATTATGAAAGTAAATGTTAACGTTGGCTATCACACTCTAAAATGACAACAAAAAAAGTATTTATTATTAATGAATCAGTCGATCTTGTTCACAAAACTTGTGTAAATTATTGATTCTTGAGCCAGATGTTGTTCTTGTGTTCATTTTTATGGAGCTTTAGCATCCTGAAATCTTCAGCACCCATTCATTGCAGTGGCATTAAAAATAACCATAATATATAAGAAAATGCTAGTCCTTTTTTGTTTCATAAAAGAAAGAAAGTCTTACAAATTGGAATTATATGGCACAAGTAAACAATGGGAACTAATATTCAGGGAACTAACACACCCTTAAAGTTAATTTAAAAGTTGAAGGTAAATGTTAAGTTTTCCATCTCTGTTTTTTTTTCTCAGGCCAGGCAGTTGATAGAGGAGGGCAGTGTCATCAAGGTCATTATAGACACTGTAATGGATATGATGAGTGCACATCTGGACAGCAACAACCGCTTCCAATTCCAGGGCCACAACCCTGACAAGTTCTTCCGGGTTCAAGTTATCTTCCATGACCTCAGGTCTACACACAACCCTTGAATTATGGAAAATAAAATCATCTCATTAATTGGCTCAATGTTGATTGGTTCCATTGTGATGTTATCAGGTACATTCTAATCAGTAAGCCCTCTGTGTGGACTGAGACGTTGAGGGTGAAGTTCCTCGAAGGTTTACGCGTCTTTCTTCGCTTCTTATGTTGTATGCAGGTAATGCTTTCTCTTGGCAAAAGGATCTTAATTTGGTTTGATCTGTAGCCTTATTGAATCTCGTTCTTTGGTGGCAGGGGATGGAGGAGGTGAAGAGGCAGCTTGGTCAGCATGTTGAGGTGGAGCCCGAGTGGGAGGCGGGATTTACCCTCCAGATGCAGCTGCGCCACATTCTCACCATGTTTCAGGACTGGTGTTCTTCTGACGTGAGTCACAACTAGTCAGGCATCTTGCTTTTCTATATTGCTTTTTTGGGGTAAAATACATAAGAAATTGGTGATTATGGAAAATTAATAAAACATGATATATTGTATAAAATCAATATACTTCTGTTGAAAAGATTGTTTTTTTTAATTGTTGTTATTTTATTTTATTTTGAATTCTATGCTTATCAAGGCTGCTTACCAAAAATTTAAAATAGCTTCTTTTTTAGAATCTGAATATATTTGAAAATGTAACTTTTCCTGTGATGGCAAATCACTTTTTTTTATCAATTTAATGCATCCTTGCTGAGTAAAAGTATTAATTTAATTAAAAAATAAAAACTTACTGACACCAAACTTTTTGGTAACATGTTAAATGAACATGAGTGTTTTTTTGTTTTGTTTTTTAGCAAAATTATTATTATTATTATATTTCCCCCAACTCCCCACACATGCAAACATATTGTAAGGGAACCCTTTTTTGTACAGACCCGGGTTAAGTTGCATCTTGATTTCAGTTTTACTTAAATTTTCCCCAAATTGGATGTTTTACTCCAGTCTGTTCTAAGATTTGAATCCGTTCTAAGATTTTAACATGTATACAGCAAAATATAAGAACTTTAAGACTCAGTGAACAGGTACAGCTGCGATATAATAACCTTTTGTTTCAAAGATATAAATTTGAGCAAAATATATCTAACAGTCATGACTAGTTAATTTAATAACCAGTTAATAAAGGTCAATTTAGACATTTAAAATATGCCAAGGTCCAGTCTAAGTAGTCTATATATCAGTCTTTCTAGATTTTGACATTGCAGTGCAAACTGGTAACTCAGACTTTACTCATATACTCAAAATCTATTAAATAATGTTTAAATAGACAAATATGTCTTGTTTCCCGAAATGGGGCAATTATTGGATGGTCTTGTTTCAAATAAACATCTATTATTCTGTAGTTATAAAATTTGGTGAGTAAATTCAAACACCCATGAGTGGAGCGTTTCCATTTTAGTGAATGGGTTGCGACACCACATGGCAAACACCTAATGTGAATGCTGTAATCTGTTAGTTAAAGGGTGTCAAAATGAAAACACACTGCCCACATAAGTCAATCTATTCTACTTGTGTTAGTTAAACAAACTCTGTGCTAAAACAACATGTGCTTTATTACCAGACATTATGTTTTATAATCAGAAAATACGTAATGTTCCCAAAATCAAGTACAAATCAATTTCAGGTTACAGAATGTAAACCTAATGCTGAGACAAAGCACTTCAATTGACTACAGTCTACTTTTAAAGCCATTACTGTTGCTTTACTGATTAGCTTGCAAATCTTGTTTATCCACTGGTTAATGAATGACCTGGATATGTGACACTGTGTATGTGTTGTGTTATTTACCCACAGGAGAGGGTTCTGTTGTTGGCCTTTCAGGAGTGTCACAGAGCTCTAATGTCCTGCACCAACCAGCCCTTCCGCAGAGAGCCGACAGACAGCTACATGTGCAAGCAGATCCTCCACGCACGGCTGTATAAAGTCTCCCAGGAGCCCGTCTCCATCCATCTGCCCATCTCTAGACTCCTGGCCGGTTAGCAGAATTGTTGAATCCCTGTATTAGAAGTCAGACTTTTGGGGGTTTCTAACTGGTGATGTCTTAAAATGACACAGGAAGTAATGTCTGTGGTATCTTCAAAAATGGGGTGTTACATGGTTACATTAAAGAGAAGGTTAACTCATTTTCAAAACTTCTCTTATTTTTTCCCACTAACATTCTTCTCTTTTTTTCAAAAGTGAACATTGGGTCACACTTTATTTTAAGGTTCAGTTCTCGCTATTAACAAACCATTAACTACAACTTTTGCCTCAATAAACTCCTAATTTGCTGCTTATTAATAATTAGTAAAGTAGTTGTTAGATTTAGGTATTAGGTAGGATTAGGGATGTAGAATATGGTCATGTAGAATATGTGCTTTATAAGCACTAGTAAACAGCCAAAATGTTAATAATAGGTATGCTAATTAGTAGCAAGAATTGGTCCTTATACTAAAGTTTTTTTTTCTTCATAAATTTCATTGTTAAATATATTGAAATAAAAATGGTTATTTAAAAAAAAATAAAAAAATCCTGTGATGACAAAGCTGATTTAATTTTCTTCAGTGTCAAATGATCCTTCAGAAATCATTCTAATTAAAAAAAAAATCTTATAAATAAAGCTAAAAACTCACGTGTCCACCCTCTGGCCCGTTTCTTGTGTGTCACTGGCTGCAAAGTACAACATGAAACCGCAGTGATGATACTTCGTAGTGAATTCAAACATCCATGAGTGGAGCGTTTTCATTTGAATGAATGGGATGTGACACCACATGGCAAACTCCAGTGTGAATGCTGTGATCTGTTAGTTTAATGGGCGTTGAAATGAAAACGTACTACTCGCATAAGTCAAACGATTCTACTTGGTTATAAGAAACTCAATGCTAAAACAGCATGTGCTTTATTTCCCGACATTGTTTTATAATCAGAAAACAATGTTCCCAAAATAAAGTAAAACATGTTCCCAAAAAAAAGTAAAAATCAACTTCAGGTTACAGAAAGTCTCTGTGTGATGCTGAGACAAAGCACTTAAATAGACCAGTCTACTTTAAAGCCATTACTGTTGCTTGTCTGATTAGCTTACAAATCTTGTTTATCCACTGGTTAATGAATGACCTGGATATGTGACACTGTGTATGTGTTGTGTTATTTACCCACAGGAGAGGGTTCTGTTGTTGGCCTTTCAGGAGTGTCACAGAGCTCTAATGTCCTGCACCAACCAGCCCTTCCGCAGAGAGCCGACAGACAGCTACATGTGCAAGCAGATCCTCCACGCACGGCTGTATAAAGTCTCCCAGGAGCCCGTCTCCATCCATCTGCCCATCTCTAGACTCCTGGCCGGTTAGCAGAATTGTTGAATCCCTGTATTAGAAGTCAGACTTTTGGGGGTTTCTAACTGGTGATGTCTTAAAATGACACAGGAAGTAATGTCTGTGGTATCTTCAAAAATGGGGTGTTACATGGTTACATTAAAGAGAAGGTTAACTCATTTTCAAAACTTCTCTTATTTTTTCCCACTAACATTCTTCTCTTTTTTTCAAAAGTGAACATTGGGTCACACTTTATTTTAAGGTTCAGTTCTCGCTATTAACAAACCATTAACTACAACTTTTGCCTCAATAAACTCCTAATTTGCTGCTTATTAATAATTAGTAAAGTAGTTGTTAGATTTAGGTATTAGGTAGGATTAGGGATGTAGAATATGGTCATGTAGAATATGTGCTTTATAAGCACTAGTAAACAGCCAAAATGTTAATAATAGGTATGCTAATTAGTAGCAAGAATTGGTCCTTATACTAAAGTTTTTTTTTCTTCATAAATTTCATTGTTAAATATATTGAAATAAAAATGGTTATTTAAAAAAAAATAAAAAAATCCTGTGATGACAAAGCTGATTTAATTTTCTTCAGTGTCAAATGATCCTTCAGAAATCATTCTAATTAAAAAAAAAATCTTATAGTTTTTTTGAAAGCAGTTGTAACTGCTTAATATTTTTGTGACAGCTGTACTTTTTAAAATAATTATGATGAAATAAAAAGTTCAAAAGAACTGCATTTATTTAAAATAGAAATATTTTCTAGCATATTTTTGTAAAATCTTTTATAAAACCGTTTACTATTACTTTTGATCAGTTTAATGCAGCCTTTAATAGAAGTATTCATTTCTTTCAAAACGGATAAAGATCTGTAAATTATTGGAACTCATGAAAGTGTACCAATGATTGTGGCTGGTTTATTATTTTCTTTCTTTTTTTTGGTGGTCACTGCAATACTCTGTGTCTGTATCTGTTCTCAGGTTTATATGTGCAGCTGTGCCAGACTGGAGCAATCCAATACCTCCCTGACTTTGTGGATCCTGTGAGTACATCATTAATTAATAAAATGAAGCTGTAATGTGTGAATGTCTAGCACTGTCGTTTACAGGTGTGTATTTGTGTGTGTTTCAGGTGCAGCTGAACTTCACTGAGCTGGCGGAGCAGCCTCTGCGCTGTGTTGTGCTGGCGGCTCAGGTGTGTGCTGACATGTGGCGCAGAAACGGCCTGTCGCTCGTCAGCCAGGTGAGTGTCACCAATTCCACTTTTTCACTTGTTAAAAAAAGAAAAATCACTAAAAACATGAAAGTAGAGTATATTTGTAAATACAATCATTTGTCATTCTCTGAAAAACCTGCATGTTCAAAATCTGAACATGAAAAAAGTCTCCAAATAAGCTGTTGGATAATCAACTGATATTTCCAACACATCCATTGTTTCATTTTAACATCTTGTACATCTATATGTGGCATGACATGGCCTTTAATGGTTATTGATGCTGTCTAAATTGTATTTTTATTTTTTGAGTGTTACAGTATTGTATATTGGAGGGGTAAAAAACTGCTTCCAAAATGGACCCCAATCATTTCCTCATGCTTGTTCTTTTGAGATTTGAACTCTTTGATATTTTTAATGGCAACTCCTCCAGTAAAGATCAGGTGAGTGAGAGAAGGTGAGGTGAATATGTATAGTTCTGTAGCAGCTTCTCCAAAACTGATCAATACATGCCTAATAAATAAATCATTTATATTTAAATAATAAATCATTTATTTATACTTTTTGTCATTGGTTTTGATTGGTTTCTGTGCCTTTTTTTCATCACACAGGAAGTACTGAAACAGTGGAATAGGTTAACGGAGGAGATGCTTTACCTGATAATCATCATTGTAGGTAAGTTCTGACCTTTTATTTATTTTTATTTTTTTGTCATTTGCTGCCCTTAGTTGATGTGTTATCAGTTGTTTTATGTAAATGGGTTGACTGGGGACACTGCCTTTGTTTTGCCTCTGATATATATTTTGCATGTGAAATATGCAGGTGAACGGTATGTGCCTGGAATCAGTCATGTGACTAAGGAGGATGTGACTATGAGGGAGGTCATCCATCTGCTTTGTATTCAACCCATGGCTCATAGCAGCCTGGTTAAAAGCCTGCCTGAAAATGTAAGAATTGTATTTTTGTTGTGTTGTGTGTTGTGTTTTATTGTGTCTTTTTTGTGTTGTGTTTGTTGTGTTTTGTTTTGTTGTGTCTTTTTTGTTGTATTTTGTTGTGTCTTTTTTGTGTTGTGTTTGTTGTGTCATTTTTGTGTTGTGTTTATTGTGTTGTGTTGTGTTGTGTTTGTTGTTTTGTTTTGTGTTGTGTTTTGTTGTGTATTTTTTGTGATGTGTATTGTTTTGTTTTATTTTGCTGTAAAATTGTGGCAGCCCAATATTTACGTACATTAACTGACCAGTTTTAAGTACATTATCTGACTGTGAACCCATGATCCAGAGGGTATGGCTCTTACTGTCCTGCCTACACCATTTCTCACCGTTTCAGTAACGTAAATGTAGTTATTTTTTAAACTTAAATAATTATTGCATTTGCATTTTTAAGAACATAATTCAATTGCATGGACTATTGCTGTTGCTGTTTTCATGGTGAGTTTGTTTGATGTGAGATTTGACAAATGTGATTTATTTTTTTAACTCGCTTGTATGGCTTTAGGCCCTTCACCTTGTAGGCCAGGCTCTACTGGAGGAAAAAACACAGTTGGAAAGCAGCAGTACTGAGGAAGTGACCTTTGACTTTAGTCTGAAAGCACAAAGTAAGATCTCACCCTTTGTTTTTTCTGAAATGGTGCAGACCCCGTCTGGCTGCCGGTTTCATTGGTCTACTTAATCACAATGTCAAAGTTCAGACTTCATGGATTCAGATCAGAATTCAGAAAAATCGTGGATGAATTTGTTTGCAACAAACAGTAATGCTATCTATCAAAATACGGTAGGGTTGTATCGATATACCGGTATGACAGTTTATCACGGTTTGAACGTGCATGGTTATCATACTGTAAACATTTGCATATCTACGGTTAAAAAAAAATTAAAAATCTCACCTGCGCAAATGCAACTTATTTCCGTTCGGCTGCTTCACTCTGCATTCAATTGGCTGCTTACACGCACGTACAGAGGAGAAAATGACAGAGACAGAGATAATATCTAATCTCCATCCCCGCCGTTAAAAAAAAAGTAAAAATCTGCAGTATGGGAATACTTTAGATATTAAAAAACGAACGCGGGGTTGTCCTTGAGGACAGATCCAATTTGCAAAACATGTGGACGCAAAGTGGCTGCAAAAGTGGGCAACATCTTTGCTCATATTTGCGGACACCATCCCTCTGTGCAGATAAAGGTGTGTCGCATTTATAAATAGTTATAAATTAAGGCCGTATGATTTCCGTGAAGCAGAGGGAATCCCGGTGCAGTTGTGAACATGGAATTTACAGTATAACGAGGATGTCACGTAAAACGAGCAATATGATGGATAAATCAAAAGTAGATATGATATGTGTCTGTGAAGCGTGAAGAGACTGCTATATGAATAATCTGTTTGTTAGTGCATGTCTCTAAGTGGCGCCGTTTTATCTACTACACACTGAAGTACGCATTGTTACGCACGTTTTAGCGTCTATATAAACATGAACTTCACCAGAGCTGCTCCGTTTGAGGTGGTGAAGTGTCTTCGAGAGAAATCCGGTCCTGTAGCTTCATTTTCTGTGGATCACAGCATGTTGGAGGAGGTAATGGCACAGATTCAAACACAGAGGGTCTCAGTCGCAATGCTTCCATGACGTTGAGGTGTTTAAAGAGTGTCGTCTCTGCTCAGAGTGTGCAGGATAAAGAGAAGGCCGAGCGCAAGAGGAAAGCTGAAGCTGCTAAAGCCCACAGACAGAAGATCATGGCTCAGATGTCGGCCATGCAGAAGAACTTCATAGAGTCCAACAAGATGCTTTATGACAACGTGCCTGAGAGCTCGAGTCAGAGCGACACCGCCGCGTCTGTGGACAGGTCACCACTCTCTTTTGTCTTTCTCTCTTTCTTTTGCTGTTTACTATACTTTCTGTCTGTGACTTTTTATTTTTATTTTTTTGTTCTTTCAGTCTTTCTCTCTTGCTTTTGATTTCTTTCACTTTCTCTTATACTTACACTTTCACTTTGCACTGCTTTTCCTTTTTTTGTGCTTTCACTTATTTTTGCATTTATTAATGATTGCACTTTTACTGTTATTTTATTTATTTTTTATGTTCTGTTATATAATTTAGTTCTTATTTATCTTTATTCTCGTTTCTTTGTTCTTTGCGCCATTCATTTTCTTTCATTTTTCCCTTTTTGTTCTTTCATTTGTCCCATTTGCCAGTTTCTTTCACTTTCTTTTATTTTAATATTTTGCTTTATTTTACTTTTAGCCTTTTAATTGATGTGGTCTTTCTTTCTTTCTTTCTTTCTTTCTTTCTTTCTTTCTTTCTTTTGCTTCTTATCTTCACTCCTTTGCCTGTTCTTTATTTGTTTACCAATGTTTTCATTTGTTTCAATTCATTTCACTTTCTCTTACTTTCTTTTGCTTTCACTTTTTTTTTACTGTTTTTCTTTCTTTTAGTCTTTTTATTGCACTTTTTCACTTCCATTTGTTGTTTTTAACACTTTCCCTCTCCTTTGTCTTTCTTTTTTGCTCCTTCCTTTAGTTTTTTTTACTCATTCTTTTAATTTTTCATTCTTTCACTTTCACTTTTTTGTGCCTTTCACTTTCTTTCACACTTGCTTTCAGTTCATTACATTTATGCTTTCACTTTCTTTTTTTAGTTTTATTTTCTTTCATTCTTATTCCTATGTAGTTTCTTGGCATTCTCTTTTTTCCTTATTTTTCTTTTATTCGTCTTTTACTTTTCATTTTCCCAGTTTTTGGACCTGTCGTTATTCTAATCTCTCCTTTGCTCTTTACTTCCTTTCACTTTTCTTTCTTTTGCATTTTAACTTTTTTTTACGCTTTAATTTTTATGTCTTTTAATTTTTTTTTATTATTACCAGTATTTCTTTTTCCTTGTTCTTTTGTCACTTTGTCTTTTCTTTTCAGTTTTCCCACTATTTCATTCTTTTGCTCTTTTATCCCTCAAAAGCTGACTATCACAGTCATTTACAGTAATATAATTTCTGCGAACACCCTTCAAATGTCTGTATGTCTAAGTGAAATCCACTCTGTGTGTGTGTGTGTGTGTGTGTGTGTGTGTGTGTGCAGCTGCAGGATGGATGTGGATGAGAGCAGGGTGGCTGTGGGGCCTCAGCAGGGCGTTTGTTCCACAGACTGGGAGGCTCAAATCTGCATCCTATGTCAGGAGGAGCAGGAGGTTCAGGCTCAGGCACCAGCCATGGTCCTCACAGCATGTGTGCAAAGATCTACTGTTCTCACCCAGAACCGTGGAAAGACACTCTCCCCTAAAGGTGAATGATGCCTCATACTTTACCTCTCAAGTACCTTTATTGTGATAAGCAGGAAGTGTTGACATTAAGCATGTATGAATTCCTTGCACATGTTATGATGATTTATTATTCATTTAAGATGTAAGCATTACCGATGGGAATTCTGCTAATGTGATGCTGAATCAGACTGTTTTCTCTTCTTTTTTGTAAAACGGTAGGCAGCTATCCCCTGTTCATGCCCCCTGATCTGGCTGTGGGGACACACACCGGCAGCTGTGGGCATGTGATGCACGCCACCTGCTGGCAAAAGTCAGTTAATGCTTAAATAAAAAAAAAATTCATTTGGGATGCTTAAACCAAACAAATCCACTCAGCCTTTACATCTTCATGTCTTTTTGCTGTTTGTAGGTACTTTGAAGCTGTGCAGAACACCACTCGGAATCGGCTGCATGCAGATCTGATCATAGACCTGGAGAACGGCGAGTACATGTGTCCACTCTGCAAGTCCCTCTGTAACACGGTCATTCCTCTGATCCCTGTGGAGCCCAGCAAGCTTAACTAGTACGGCACCATTACTAACCTTATTATGTT